>NC_058133.1:443361625-443368703 GCF_016433145.1 Gracilinanus agilis | reverse complement strand
GAGAGACAGAGAGAGAGGAGAGAGACAGAGAGAGAGAGTGAGACTGAGGGAAACAGAGAGAGAGGGAGAGAGAGAAAGAAAGAGAGAGAGAGAGAGAGAGAGAGAGAGAGAGAGAGAGAGAGAGAGAGAGAGAGAGAGAGAACTGCAATGAGATTAGGAAGTCAGTTTTGCATGAAAGGGGTTCATTATGTATGGAGGGCAGGGGCAAATGACAGATCTCCAGAGTTAGAGCAATGTGAGGATGATTTCTATGAGTATATATGGAGAGTGAGGAACGGAATGAGTCAGTGAGTGACAGGGCAAAACTGTCATCAAAGCCTTAGTCTGGGAGAGACTGTACTAGGGCAATGTGAGGACATCCTCCCTCCCCCAAAGACAGCAATTGAACCAGCCGTGATGGGACTTTAAGGTCAGGTTTGTCATAGGCAACATATCTGAATCATGAATTTCTAAGCTCCTCCTGGTTCTATTTTTGGAAGAGATTGCCCTAGGGAAGGAGGTACAGGTTGACCTGGGGCAGAAAATGAGTTAGAGCCAATGACTGTAGTGTGCCAAATAGAGGACTAATTGGTGGGGATAATGACCTTTTTTGATTTTTCTCCTACTATAAAGTCTCCTAAGGTTAGAAATTTTCTAAGTGCTTGAAAATTGGGAAAAGAATTGAATTCTTAGTTTCATTTCTGTTCAGATCCTAGACATAGACTAAGAAGGTAATCCTAGTGATTCCGTGCTTTGGGAGGTTCTTGGTACAAGATCTAGGTTCTGGGTCCATTTTCATATTTCTTTCCTCTCTATTATCTTAAGAAAGGCTTGCAGTTTTTTTATCTATAAAACGAGGGGACTGGACTTCTGGCTTCTGAGGTCCCTTCCAGGTTTATATCCATGATTCCATCACCTATAATCTACTTGAGACTAGAGTTAGAAATGTGGGGGTTTGGGGAAGAGAGTGTGCATGTGATAGAGAGGGCACTATCAGTTTCACAGATTTCATCACAATTCATAAAATATCTTAAAATCTATTTTACATAGTAATTATCATTACCAGTTGCATTGAACTTGGAGTCTGAATACCTGCATTCAAATCATGACCCTATCCTCTGGGCTTGTTTCCTGTGAATTGAGTGGATTAGATTAGATTTTTTTCTAATTGTATTTCTAATAATTTCTAATAATAAATATTCTAATCTAATTCTAATTCTTTTAAATTTCTTCCAGCGCTAGATATCTGATCCGGGGAACAAAATTAGAACTAAATCTAAATCATTTGTTTTTTTATCTCTTAAGTGAGAAGGGAATTGAGAGATTGATCAATATGTATATTAAATAGTCTTCATGTGTTAAAGGTCTGTGGTTCCTTTCTACTCCTTAATAGAAAGTTCCATGAGTTACTATGGGGAGTAGGGGAAAGCACAGTGGCTTCCTGGGTTCCTTGAACACAGAAGTCACTTCATCATAAATGTCTGGTGGACTGAATTGATTTGAATTACCTGGTGCCCAGCCCTTTGGTGAAGAACCTTTCTAAAGGGGACTAAGCTGATCCTGGCATGTACAATCCTTTGCCTTTCCAGTAGGTAAGACTCATGAAAACTTGTGCTTTGATGACCTACCTTATGAGAATATTTTCTTAAAGTTTTCTCATGTTACACATAAACACTTTTCTTCCTGTCTTCTTGTAGAGTCAAAAAGAAAAGAAAGTGACAAGTGAAACTTCACCAGTTTGGGTCTCCACTAATTAAGAATGTGTCTGAACGAAAAATTTATGACATTTTGGAAACTGAGCTAAACTGGGCAGAAAAGTTTACCCTTACTAATCAAATTCTTTCCCCAAACTGCAAACTAATAATATAAATAAGATTGTTTGAGGAATGTTGTTTAAAATAATTAAGACAACAAACTGATTTCAAGCACCTTCAATACCCTCAAGTACTTCAGAAGCATCATTTACATACAAACAATTGATATGCTAATTATGAATAATTCTTATCTATTCATTAAATAAGTTCCCTAAGGACCTCTATTAGGCAACTCTATTAGCCTTAGAGTTTGAGTAACTGCATTGCACTTGAAAGGAGAAGGCAATAGGCAAAATTATGAAGTGGGATAACTAACTGTCTTTATTGCTCTCCCACTTCTCCGTTTGGGCCTCTTTCCCCATCCAGGATCCTAGTGCTGCATCCAGCTTTGACCCTTTCTCTTTCAGGAGTACCCCTCTGCTTCAACTCTTCCCTCCTCTCTTTTCTTCCTCTTGTTTGGAAAACAATCTGATCTAAAGATATATATATATTATTGATGTTTTCATTGTGATTCAGCATCCTAAGAATTATGCTATATTTATGTGTTTTCAGCAAAAAAACCCTCAAAACAGTTAACATTGACTGACCTCAGCTATGTAACAAATGGTAATATTTTATCTTTCAGAATCTAATTTTATTTTCAAAACAAAATTGTCACAGTCACTGGTTGTGGTGAGAAAATATAAAACTACCCAATGATGACTCATGATTGTTCCTAATAGCTGCTCTTCTGGAATAGAAAAACAGCCCATGATACCAATTCTCATAAAAATTAGGTTAAAATAATTCCTGGACAGTATAGTAATAGCACCTTCTCTTTTTAATTAAAATAATGGGGTATTATTGACTCCTTCAAGACCCACTCCCAGAAATTGCCTTATGATCTAAAGAACTTAGAATTACAGAATCTCAGAGTTTCTTATGAGGCCTCAGAGCTTATCTAGTTCAACCCTTAACTGCTAAAGAATCCTCTCTAAAATATTACTGACAAGTAACCATCCAGACTTTGCTTGATTACATTCTATGAACGAGAAGCAACTGCTCCCTAGTTTTCTCTAATTTGTTGATCCCTTCCCTGTTGCAAAGATATTCCAAAGATTCCTGACATTTACTTAGCAGTCTTCAACAGGGAAAAATGGGCTCACTGAAGCATTTTGCAATCATCAGATAGCAAATCCAGTGTCAAGATGGAAAGGAAATTCTCTAAAGATCCTTCAAATATTCCCATTTATAGATGTCATTATTCAGATCTTATCAAGGCCCAGAACACTGAACAGTTTTCTATTTAAAATCTATGAATCAATAAGTATTTATTTAATTTTTTCCTCATGAGCTATAGAATATCAGTTATCAATAAACAATCAATAAATGGAGATTGTCCATGTTGAAAAACATTTCTTACTTATTTACTATCTTTCAGGTACTATGCTAGACATTGTGGCCACAAATCAATCAATCACTAATCAATGAATAAAAATTTAATGAATGTCTACTGTGTTTCAGATTTTAGCTAAGCTCTCAGAACACAAAAAGAGGCAAAACACAGTGCCTGCCTCCTCATCTAATGGGGAAGGAAACAAATATAAGCAAATAAACTAAATACAGGGCAAATAGGAAATTATTAACAGAGGGAAGACACTAGAATTAAGAGAGGTTGAGAAAGACTTCCTTTAGAAGATGGGATTTTATTGAGACTTAAAGTAAGCCTGGGAAGCCAGCAGGTGAAGATAAAGACAGAAAGCATTCAAAAAAACAAAAAAGCAAACCCCTTTTTTAAAAAGATCGTTTCAGGCATAAGAATCAACTAGAGAAAATACCCAGGGAAATAGAATATCTATTCTGTGGAACAGCCAGGAGACCATTGTCACTGCTTCTTCAGGAGTAAGGTGGAAAAAGGGTGGAAAAAGATAAAAGAAGCTAGGTTATAATGAAATCTGGTACTGACTAAGAAATGGAGTGGTGAATCAGTGGAATATTATTGTTCATTATTTTCAAAGATGACCAGTGACATCAGGAGTAATGTCTTGACTTGCAAATGAGTTGGATTTTAGTGAGTCAAGTTGCACAAAGTAATCAACCTTACTCTCTTCTGAAGTCATGGAGTCCAGTGACAAGACAAAGGTCAGGAAAACTGGTCATGGCCTGGGATTCAGTAGATGACTTTGGCATCTTCAATGTCTGACCAAGCACTAAGTGCTGCACAGCATCTGCTTCAGCCAACTTAATTGCCATGAGAATAAACTGTTCTCATCTATCCATTCCATCGAGGAAAGTCTTCACAGGTTTGGAGTAGACATCATCTCAAGCTGTGTACTAAAATAATTTCAAAATAAGACATATATGAAGTGGTGTAAAGTGAAATGAGCAGAACCAGGAGAACACTGTACACAGTAACAATAATAATGTATGATGAACAACTCTTCATCCAAAAACTGTCTGTTCATATCCTTTGATCATTTATCAGTTGGGGAATGGCTCATATTCTTTTACATTTGACAGAGTTCTCTCTCTCTCTGTGTCTCTCACCATATACACATACATATAAATAGATATATAGATATATATTTATAACCTCTATCCCAGAAAATGTATATAAACCGTCCACATACCTCCCACAAATTATATTTCTTTTCTTCTAATCTTGGCTACGATACATTTTTTTTACAAAAGCTTTCCAGTCGTATTCAAATGTTTCCAATTTGTACATCCAAATGTAATTCAAATGTATTCAAAATAATTCATTTTATATTCTCTTTAGTGAAATTATTTTCTGTTTCTATGATTTGTTCTTTGATTCACCCATCCTTTAGGATTAGATTGTTGTTTCCAATTGATTTTAAATTTATATTTCAATAGCCCTTTATTTAATATTATTTTTTTTGCATTATGATGCAGAAAGGTTGGATTTAATATTTCTGCTTTTCTGCATTTGGATATGAGGTTTTTATCCCCACTATACTTGGTCATTTTTGTGCTATGTTCTCTTAAGAAAGGGTATATTCTTTTCTATTCTCATTCAATTTTCTCCAGTGTTATAGCTAACTTTTTCTAAAATTCTACTCAAATACTTAACTTCTTTCTTGTTTATTTTATTATTATATTTATCTAGCTCTGAGAGGAGAAAGCTGATGTACCCTACTAGTGTAATTTTACTGTCTACTTTCTTCTGTAACTCATTTAACTTTTCCTTTAAGAAACTGGATACTAATACAATACTCCAGGATATTTCTGAGGGACTTATGAGAAGGAATGCCAGCAACTTTGAGAGAAAGAACTATAGGAGTAGAAACACAAAAGAAAAACTTATGATTTATCACATCACTTGTTTATATGGGTATATGATTTGGGATTTGGCCTTTAAAAGATTGCTCTAAGGTAAAAATGAATATGGAAATAGATATCAAATGAATAACATTTGTACAACCCAGTGGTACTATTTATTGCTCTGGGAGTGGGGAGGGAAGAAAGGAGGGAAAGAAAATGAATCTTGTAAATATTGAAAAAATGGTTTTTCAATAAAATAAACATTTTAAATAAAAAAAATTTGGATGCTATACCATTTGATGTATGTAAGTTTTGTATTGATATTACTTACTTGTCTGCTGTGCCTTTTAGTAAGATATAGTATCCTTGTTTATCTTGTTTAATTAGATTGATTTTTGCTTTTGCTTTGTCTAGGTTATGATTGCTACTCCTACTTTTTTTTTAAACTTTAGATAAAGCATAATGGATTCTCTGCCAGCCCTTTACCTTTATTCTCTGTATATGTCTTTTTGCTTGAAGTGTGTTTTTTGTAAACCATATATTATAGGATTCTGATTTTTAATCCATTCTGCTATCTCCTTTTTTTCATAAGTGATTTCATACCATTCACATTCACAGTTATGATAACTAAATGCATTTCCCTCCATCTTGCCTTTTCCCCTGTGCCCAGAAATAAACAACTTCAGTGACTTAGATATAATCAAAATTAGTCAAGACAGCCTAAAGCAGGGAGTATTACACTTGTCTAAAGCATTTGCCCTTGTGATGGAGGATATCCACCATAGTCCAGTTTAAGGAGAATCTCCCTATGTTTGTTGAAGTCCTCCATCAGTGGCAAACTTTTGGAAGAGGATTTCATAGGATGGAGAAGTATGTATGGGCTGCCTTCTGCCTCTTGGTGGAGTTCCTTAGATCAGAGATCCTTTTGAGTATTCAGATATCTGAAATTCAAAATTGCTTTGAGCCAGAGAGACAGAGGTGTTAAAAGATGTCAGAGACAAATAATGATGCAGTAAAGAAATGATAACATTGGAAAGGAAGGAAATTCCCTTCTAAGATTTCCTTAGTTATTTTTAATAGTTTATTCTCTGTTTCTTTCAGGACACCGGCATAATGCAATTCTTGGGAAACTTCTTGAACCCTAAGAATTTGAAACCAATTGGCTTATCGCAGGGATCAGACAGTAACATTCAAGGTTTGGATCAAATCCTAGCTACATTTTGAAACCTTCCCAGTCTTTTGACACCAGCTAGGAGTCAGCTTTCTTACCTTTTTCCTTTTTATCATGAGTGGCTCTGCTTTTTTTTGACTCTATAAACAACATTCTTCCCCCAGGATTAGCTCATTTCCTGAAATCTCATCATTGAAAAGATTGACTCAGTTTTGAAACTCAACCCCTCTTCATCACCCTCAGTAGTCTCTACACTTTGATTAGAGTGCAGTAGGGAAGAGCAATAAAATCTCAAATTTTAGAGAGGGCTTAGAATTTCCAACTTCATTTTTCATCAGCTGCTCCACTTGGTTGCCCCATGCCTACTTCTGAAAGGGAAGAGGTATCCTTTTTTAGCCTTCTTTTGTGTACAGAATATTCTGGAAAGACTAATACCTCTGGTGTGAGGGCTTGCCAAGCTGTTTTTCAGGGCTACTTTCCTTTCTTGGTATCCACCTGCCATCCAGCTTTTTTTTTTTTTTACATTTATTAATATTCATTTTTAACATGGTTACATGATTCATGCTCCTCCTTTCCCCTTCAACCCCCCCCCCCCGCACCCCCCCTACCCATGCACATTTCCACTAGTTTTGTCATGTGTCCTTGATCGAGACCAATTTTCAAATTGTTGGTAGTTGCATTGGTGTGGTAGTTTCGAGTCCACATGCTTAATCATGTCCACCCCGACCCATGCATTCAAGCAGTTGTTTTTCTTATATGTTTCCTCTCCTGCAGTCCTTCCTCTGAATGTGGGTAGCATCTTTACCATAAATCCCTCAGAATTGTCCTGGGTCATTGTATTGCTGCTGGT
>NC_058133.1:443313013-443351677 GCF_016433145.1 Gracilinanus agilis | reverse complement strand
TCACTCTCTCTCTCTCTCTCTCTCTCTCTCTCTCTCTCTCTCTCTCTCTCTCTCTCTCTCTCTCTCTCTCCTACAGGGTCCCATAAAAACTCTCCTCTCTTTCCTCCCAAGACTAATAATGCCACTCCATTGTTTGGATCATTCCTCAGAAAGGAAACCATCTTCAGAACTGCTAAATAAGTGACACTCAAAAGCCTCCCATCAGACTTGGATTGTCCAAGTAATTCATCATAATGGAGAAAACAAAATACAGGCCCTTCTGTTCTCCAGTATTATAACCTTAGTCCCTTTATGATTCCCCAGGGACCACTGCATTCATCTTCTTCCCCTTTCTTCCACTTTTTTTGGGGGAATCATTATCAACAAATATATATTTTTTAATTATTTATTAATAGATTTTATTCACAAATTTCCCAGCTCCTCCCCACCCTGCTTCATAGAAGTTATCCAAGAGTCCTTTCATCTTTTCCCTTTCAATTCATTCTCTGTAAATAATATTCACAGTTTGTCTCCCAGTATTAATTCTTCAGCTGTGTATAATTTTTTTTGGTTCTACTCATTTCATTATTCATTATCCCATGTAGTTCTTTCCAAGTTTCCAAAAAAAATTAGACTCATCATTTCTTATGGTGTAGTAGTAATTAATCTGTAACAATCATATACAACAGTTTTTTTAGTCATTTCCCAATTGATGAGCATCCCCTAAATTTCCAATTTTTTACCACCACAAAGACAGCTGCTATAAATATTTTAGAATGTTATATAGGTTGTTTCCCTTTATCCCTGATCTTTTTTGGGAAACAGACCTGGGCCTATGGGTCTACGCAGTTTTTAACTCTCTGGGTGTAATTCCAAATTGCTCTCCAAAATGGATGGATCAGTTCATAGCTCCGCCAACAGTGTATTTGTATCTCCATTTTTCTACATCCCCTCCAATATTTGTCATTTTGCTCTTTTGTCATTTTAGCCAGTCTGATTGGTGTGAGATGATATCTCAAAATTGTTTTGGTCAGTATTTCTATAATCAGTAGTGATTTAGATAATTTTTTTCATATTTCTATTAATGGTTTTGATTTTCTTCTGTTAATATCTTTTGCCTATTTATCAATTGGGGGATACCCTTTATCCTCTAAATTTGACAAAGTTCTCTATTTATTTTAGATTTAAAACTTCTGAGAGGCTGTCTATAAAATTTTCTAACCAATTTTTTGCTTTTTTTTCCTAATCTTGGCAATATTTGTTTTAATTCAATTTAATGTATTCAGACCTATCCATTTCACATTTCACAATGCTTTCCATCTCTTGTTGGATCATAAATTCCTCTCCTATCAATAAACCTAATAGGTAATGTGTTCTTTTCCAATTTACTCATTATATTTCCTTTTATGCCTAGATCATATCTTCATTTTGATTTTATCTCAGTAAATGATGTAAGATGTTGGTCTATACCTAATTTCTGCCAAAACACTTTGCAGTTGTCCTAACAATTTTTACCAAGTAGTGATTTTTTATCCTCCAAACCTGAATCTATGCTTTTATCAAATACAAAGTCATTATATTCTTTGACTGTTGTTTGATGTGTGTCTGTTCTATTCCACTAGTGTACCTTTCTGTATCTTAATCAGAATCAATTAGTTTTGATAATTATTGCTTTACGAAACAATTTAAAATCCACTTTAGACTTCCTTCTTTTATGTTTTTTCATTCTTTTGATATTCTTGATCTTCTGTTCTTCCAAATGAATTTTGTCATTATGTTTTCTAATTCAATAAAATATTTTTTTGAAATTTAATCGGAATGACATTAATAAATAAATTGTTAGAATTGTCATTTTAATTATATAGGCTCTGCCCATCCATGAACAATGAACATTTCTCTAATTATTTAGATATTACTCTGTGTAATACAAATATATTTTTAAAAATAAGTTTTTACTGATGTTTTTTATATTGTCATATTTTTACTCAGTGCCTTACCTTCTCCCTCCCTAAGAGCCATTCCATATAGCAAAGAGTATTTTTAAAAAAAGAACAAAAAGAGGGGGAAAAATCAGTACAACTGATCAATATATTGAAAAAAAGTCCAAAAACATGTTTGATTTGTTATACCTGTGGATCTTCTATCTTTATATAGAGGTGGGTTGAGGATGTTTTCTCATATATCTTAATTCATCATGCTTGGTCTTTATAATTTTATTACACTCATTTTGGAGTGTATGTATGTATATGTGTATGGTTGTTTTTTCCTTTTACATTGTTGTTTACAATGTTGTCTCATTTCTTGCTTCTGCTTACTGCACTCTGAATCAGTTCATGCATATCTTTCCATGCTTCCATGTTTTCCATGCTCTTCTTCATCACCTACATCAGTTCTTGCAACACAGTAATAACCCATTATGTTCATGTATCACATTTTTGAGCCATTGCCCAATCAATGAGAATCTTTTTTGTTTCCAATTTGTTGCTATCACAAAAAGTATTGATATAAATATTTTGGAGTATGTGGGAACATCTTATTTTCAATGGATTCCTTGAGTATTAGCCATGGACATTTTAGTTACTTTATTCACAAGTCCCAAATTGTTTCCAAAAATGATCATATCATTTCATAGCTTTATAAACAATATATCAGTGTGCCTGTCACTCCACAATCCCTCTAGTATAGAGTATTACCAATTTTTGTTGGCTTTACCAATTTGTAGGGTGTGTATGAAGTGAAATCTCAATGTTATTTTGATTTGTATTTCTCTTCTTATTAGTGATTTAGAATATTGTTTCATGTTAGTATGAAATGAATTCTTTGCAATTCATCTTTTGAGAACAGTTTGCTCATATCTTTTGACCACTTATCTGTGAAGATAGGATTAACTCTCCCGTTGCCTATTTTTAGCTAAATAAATCAAGAACTCAAAGCACTCCTACTTAACACTAAGTAAGAGAATTCAGGAGTCACTTACTAGATTAAGCTCATATCTCCAAAGGCTACTGGCACCCACCCTGGGCAGAGCTAGGCAAATTGAAAGACTGAGATTGGTTCCTGTAAAGTGGGGAAGGGACAGGAAAGGATGTGGAAAAAGTACTATAAAAAGTCCTGAACTTCCTGCCCAAGGGACTTCTTCTTTGAACTTCTCCTTTGGAGTTTGTCTTGGGAGACTCTGTGTTGGTGAGCTGGACTGATGGAGGAGATTCTTTCCCTGGATCCTGCATCAGCTTGCTGGGTAAGTACCTGGCCTTCCTTTCCTGGCTTCTGAAGAGATTGATTCCAGAGATTCCTGCCTTGGCTTTGGAGGTGGCTGCATTGGTGGAACCCTGGGTTGAAGACACCACCAAGACTTCTGGCTGAGGATTGCCAGGAAAATCCACTTGGAGACAGTCTTGGGGAAACCCTGCTGGGGCTGAGTCTGGCTTCTCAGGAGAAGGGCTGGTAGGCTTATTAGAATTCGTCTCTTTATCTACATTTTTCCACTTTCACTCTTTCCACCTCTGTAAGTAAAGCTCTAAAAGTCATATTGATTTAAGCTGTAATATTTTTAAATTGGCAACCACAATATTATTTAACAACTTTCATATTAGCATTAAAAACTTAAATTTTAAAATTTTACCTATTAAGGAATGACTATTAATCTTATATATATTGGAAGGTCATCTGGTTGTACTGTATCATTTTACAGATGAGGAAACAAGTTAAATGATTTGCCAAAGCTTGCATATGTTTTAAAAAATTTGTTTTCTTCAATTATGTGTAGAAACAACTTTTGACAATTGTTTTCTGACATTCTGGGATTCAGATTCTCAGTCTCCTTCCTTTTACCTTTCCCCTTCCCCTTTCCCAAGGTGATAAATAATCTGATATAGGTTATACCAGCACTTTCATGAAATATATATTTCCATATTCCTCATGCCATAACATGACACATATTACACATACACTAAAAAATTCTTGAAGAAAATAAAGTGAAAGATGGAATGCTTTGATCTGCAATCAGATTCCAACAATACCTTCTTTGGCTGTGAATAACATTTTTTTTATCATGAGTCTCTTTAGTTATCTTGGATCTTTGCTTTGCTTTGTTTAGTCCTTCACAATTGATCATCATACAATATTTTTGCTACTGTATATACTGTTCTCTTGGTTCTGCTCACTGCAACTACACTATATATGCTTCATTTAATATAGTGTTTATTCTATTATGATCATAATGATTTAAATACTACCCCAGTCACCTTTATATCAACTGCTTTCACTAGTGAGGGAAGTGGTTTTGATCACATTAATTCATCCACTCTAAAATCAGTCCATATTCCCACCTTGGCTTCCAGTAGAGAGACACTCACTATTTCTTCACTCTTAATGTTTCAGAGCCTGTCCTCATCTTATTCTTTCAATATTAACTCTTCCAAGGTTCCCAAAGCATTTACAATATTGGGATAAGCACAGACAAGAAGTTTCTTGGTTTTCCTCAATCTTCTTCCTGGTTTCTAGGGGTGGTGGTGGTGGGATGGTCCCTCTTCCTGAGCCAAGAATTTTACCGTATTCTCATCCAAGTTCAATTTCCCTTTTTCCTGTCCTGGCTCCCTAGGCCTATGTAGGCTCCACCTCTGCAATGTTAGGAAGTTTTTTCATGATATCAAGACTAAGTTTGCCTCTGCAACTTCTGCCAATTCTATCAAGTTCTGCCTTCCTGATCAAAGAGAGCAAATCTAATTGCTCTTCTGTATAAAAGTTTTTCAAAGGCTTAAAGACATTTTTCTTGTCTCCCTTGAGTCTTCTCTTCTGTATGTTAAATATTTCCAGCTTCTTCAACTAATGCTTATATAACATGGGTTTAAGGTTCAAACTTAAAGTTGAGACGGCCTATTTGTGTTATTTCCCCCGTTAGAATGCAAGCTCATTGAGAACACATATTGTTTTAAATTTCTACTTATATCCCTAGTGCTTTGCATCTACCAAGTGCTATTTGTTTCATTCATTATTCACCATTCCCTGGTTACCCTTCTCTGAAAATTTTCCAGCCTATCAATGTTCTTAAAGTATATTAGAACTGAACTCAATGCTCTGGTCTGATGAGGGCACAATTTGGAAGAATTTTCACTTCCTTGTTACAAGATGCTCTTCTCAGCCCAAGACTGTATTAATATTCTTGGCTACTACAACACACTGCTGAGCCAGTCAATGAACAGATCACCCAAACTCTTAGTTCTTTTTCAAATAAAATACTGTCTGTGCCTCCCTCAGCTTGTACATTTGAAGCTGGATTATTGAACCTAAATGGAAGACCTTAGTTGAAGCCAATCTTCTAATGCTTTGTCAAGGTCTTTTTGGATTCTGATTCTGTCATCTAGGGTGTTAACTATCTCTCACAGTTAGTGCCATTTGCAACTTTGGTGGACATAAAGTCTTTGCCTTTTTCCAAGTCATTGATAAAAATGCTAAACCTCATAGGACTAAGCAAGCATATATTTCTGGGAGACTTTCCATTGGAAACTCCCTGCTATGTTGACATTGAATTGTTAACAACTACTCTTTGAATTCAGCCATCATTTCTGTATCCGTTGGATTATATTATTGTCTAGACCACATCTCTCTATCTTCTCCACCAAAAAAGTTAAAAATACTCAGTGGATAGTGTCAGACCTGGAGACAGGAAGTCTTGGATTCATATCTGTCTTTAGAAACTTCCTAGCTGTGTGATGCAGGGCAAGTCACTTACCCCCCCCCCCCCCCCAATTACCTACCCCTTACAGCTCTTCAGCCTTAGAACAGATACTCAGTATCAGTTTTAAGACAAAAGGTAAGGGTTTAAGAAAATAAGAAAGAAAAAGAAAAGTAAGAAATATTTTATTAAAAGCTTTGTTAACTTTTCCCCTTATCTAGGCAGCTTAGTTACCCTATCTCAAAAGGAAATAAGATTAGTCTCGCTCTATCTATTCCTGATGCTATCTCTTTGTCATTACTATTTCCCTTTCTAGGTGTTCTTCATCTCCCTATTATTTTTATATTCATTTATATATTCAACTCCCTATTATAATTATGTTCTTCAACAACATAATTAATTCTAGAATTTTCCCAGGATTCAAAGTTAAGCTCATTGGCTTATAGTTTGCAGACTAGTCTCTTCCCTTTTTGAAAACTAGGACAACATTTACTTCTTTTCAATCTCATGGTACCTCTTTTATTTTCCATGACTTTTTAGGTATTACTAACCGTGGCTCAGTAATCACAACTGCCAGTTCTTTCAGTACCTGAGGACTTAGTTAATTAGTTCCAAGTGACTTGATTTCATCAGTTGCATCTAGTTATTCTTACCATATTCTTAATAATTTGGGGGTACCAACTCCCAATTAGCCATTTTGGTTTTGTCATTTCAGAATTTGTCATTCTCCTTGGACAGAGAATTGATGCAAAATAAGAACTGAAGAGCTTTGCCTTATCTCTTTTGCCTGTGGTCATTGTCTTATCCAAGACATGCATGGGTCCTGTCTCTTCTGTGACCCTCTTTTTTTCCTCTTGATGTAGCTTTAAAAAACTTTTGTCTTTAACTTCCTTTACCAGCCTCATCTCATTCTCATCTTTAGCACTCCTAGCATTACACAACTCCTATTCCAAAGTACTTTACATGTAGTTAAGGATTATTTGATCCTCATATTTGGTCCTCTTTAAGATAGTCTATGATTATCCCCTTTTTACAAATGAGGAAACTAAATTAGAAAAAAGGATAAGTGATTTGCCCAGTCACATAGCTAATAAGTGTCAGAGGCAGGATTTCAATTCAAGTATTATTTACTATCTAAAGAGAAGCTCTATGTGCTTGTTCATGATCTTTGTTACCTTTCTTTATATACTTTCCAATTTTATCAATGTCTTTCCAAAGATGTGGTACCCAGAACTGAATACAATAGACTCTTGTTTTCAAAAGGATCCAATGTGATAAATAGGAACTATCACTTCCCTAACTTGAGACATTGATAGCTTCTCTTCATGCAGCCTAAAGCATTAATTAGCCCTTGACTGTCATACCATGCTATTGACTCATATTGAATTAGTAGTTTAATTAAACTTCAAGTGTTTTTATTTATTTATTTTATTGATTAATTAAGAAAATTTTTCTGTGGTTACGTGATTCATGTTCTTTCCCTCTGCTCCTCCCACCCTCCACCTATAGCCAAGGTGCAATTCCACTGGGTTTTCAAGTGTTTTTAGACAAAATGCTGTCTAGTATTTCCTACCTTCTACTGGTTATGCTGATTTTTGGGACCCAAATAAAATATTCTACGTTGATTATATTTAAGTTTAATCTTATTTAATTTGACCATAAGCTACTTAATTTCTTTGAGATCCCATTTCCTTACCTATGAAATGATAATAATATTTGAACTATCTCACTGTGTTGGTAAGGTTTACTGCAATGAACTATTATCTCATTCTGATGTTGCTCTGAATATCAAATAGGATGATGAACTTTGTAAACTATGAGATCAGAGCTCTTCAAAATGATTGTTCATTTCCACCAAGAGGGACTTAAATACTTACTGGAGCTTCGAGTTTGAAGACTCAAGTTCAAATCTCACCTCTGACATCTGTTATCTGTATGACTTGGAGCAAGTCATTTAACATCTGTGCTTATGAACTGTTTCATTTTATAGCTCATTTTACAACAAGAGACCTGTTGTGAGGATTAAATGAAATAATCACTCAGCATAGTGCCTAGAACATAGTAGGCACCTAATAAATACTCCTCTCTTCCCTATTTAGCTAATTGCTTTATATCAAAGGGTAGGAGATTTTTAGGCTTTAATAACATTCTCTCCCCCACCTGAAAATTTTCTTTCTTTTCTTTCCCAGATTTCCTTGGCTTTCCATTTTTGAATATAAAAGAGAGAGCAGAAAAATATTTCTATATTTACTTGTGATAAATGATGTGACTGGTCTAATTAGATGGTAGGTTTAAAAAATTTTTTTCCCTCAACTTCAGCTCTTTGACCTTTGAAGCCAGAACTTTTGCTTCTTGATATTTGCATTGAATGGCCCCTTAGCCATCATGAAATGTATCACCTTATATACAAAAGAAAATATGCAAACTAGCTTTTGACATAGCTAGAGGTTATGAAAAATATCAGCTATAACTGAATATAATTAAAAACACATTTAAATGGAGCTTAGCAGGTTTTTTTTTTAAAACAGAGATTATCATTTCAGAATGGCTAATGTGATAGTGACAATTGTTCAAAGTAAATACTTTCAGTAGGCATTTATTTGTTAATGACTACAAAATGCAGAAATAGCATACTAGGTTGTCACCTTGGGTATGGAGGCAGTAGGACAGGATATTTAACCAGGGCCAGGAGCAATGATCCAAGTACTCACTTAAAGCTTGAAGGATTTAGCTAGTATCCAAGATCAAATAAGCAACAATAGGTCAAGAGTCCAAGAAATCCATTTAGGCTGCATGGTTCAAGATGGATTAGAGGTGCAGCACTCAGCTCAGGTAATTTGAGGGAATAGTATTAATGATCAGAAGCACTAAAGTGAATTTAATATTAAGTTGGGAATGTTTAACCTCTGACCTCTTATATTTCCTGCTGGGAATGGGCATCTATGAAATCTGCAGGTATATGCAAGAACTATTTGCATCCAGAAAATGAGTCAGGGACTCACTGGCATATATTAACTCTGATTGGAGTAGGAGTAGAGGGGCAAAATCTATGAGGAAGTCATATCTTAGAAAATATTACAATAAAAACACATCTATTTAAAATTAATTCTTGCATGGACATCTTAGATACATAAATTATTTATTTCATATGAAAGTTATTAAAAATGTGAATTATCTATAAAAGAAGTTTGTGTTCTGTTGTTTTTTTAATAGAGAAAATGATTTCCTGCCCTTTCTACTAGAGTAGTACCCTCTCCTAGCCACCCCTGCCTATGCAACATAGGAACATATTTTTCCAACTCTTTTGATAACTATATTCCTATTCATATAGCGGTTAGAAAATTAAAGTGAAAATATTCCCAGTAGCAGTTAGGAAATGGGATGGTGATCACGGTACTCTTAAAGTCCGTCCCCTCCTCAATTTTACAGGGTAGAAAGAGCAGCTTCTGAGCTGTTGGTGAGATGGTCAAGCCATCAGCTTTAGTGGTTATGATTATGGCTTTCCTTGGGCTCATTCTTGTGACCAATTCAATTAGTTTCCCAGAAACTACAATTCTGTTCAGGTCTCTGTCTGCCTGTATGGATTTTTCTGGGACTACTTTCATCTTCTTTTTGTTGATTTTACCTCCCTGCTTGCACTCATAGTATAGCAGTACTTCTTCTAGGTACTTGTCTCTGATCTCCTTTAACAATAGCACCTGCTCCTCTCATCTGCCTAACTGGTGGCATCTGGGCAGATACGATATCATTTCTGCCTTGGCTCTGGCTTGAAGGACGGGGCTGCCAGGCTTCAATATACTCCTCTTCTTACAGGAGCGAGATGTTGTAGCCCAAGTAAACAAAAATATCCTAAGACATTTCCTAAATCCTCTTATTTGACTATCTAATTTAGGTCTTGTGATCAGGAATTAATTCAAGGGCATATTCTATAGCTATTGTTCAGTCATTTTTCAGTTGTGTTCTATCCTTTGTCACCCCATTTGGGGTTTTCTTGACTAAGATACTACTGTGGTTTGCCATTTCCTTCTCCAGCTCATTTTACAAATGAGGAAAGAGAGGCAAATGGGGTTAAGTGACTTGTCCAGGGTCACACATCAAGTAAGTTCCTGAGGTTAAATTTGAACTCAAAAATATATTTTCCTACTTCCAGGCCCAGCATTCTGTCTATTGAGCCACTCTGGACAGCTAGCTCACTGCCCAACAAAAACGGCAGCATCCTATAGCTAAGAAACAGTGAGCCTTTGTAGCTAGATGTCTAAGCTTGGCTTTAGGAAGATCTAGAATGAAGTCCTGCTTTAGTCTCTTACTCCTGTGTGATAATGGGCAAGACATTGAACTTCTCTGTGTACTCCTAACTCTCTAAGACTGTACATTACAAGCAGTTATAGATTAGAATGGGTAGAGGGGCTTTCTATAGCCTGTTTGGGTATCTACAATAAATCTGGCTTCAGATACTTACTAGCTGTAAAACTCTGAGAAAGTCACTTTTATCTCTATTAGCCTCAGTTTCCTCAACAGTAAAATAAGGATAAAAATACCACCTCCTCCCAGGATCATTGAAAGGACTAAATCAGGGGACATATGTACCCACGGGAACTCCTACTTTAGCAATGTCTTAAAAAATGTTCCTGTGTTCCTCATTCTGCTTCACCCTGGACACAGTGTCTCTACCTAGCAGGTCACTCAGTGGACTCTCTAGGTCTGCTTCTCTTCTCTAGTCTATATGTGACTTCCAAGAATAGTTCTCTCTAAATCCTTAGCTGGTTCTCTTCTTTGCTGTCAGGAGTCATATTTTGCAGAGTTTCCCTGCTTTGATTATTTCTAGGGCTAGTTAGAGAGCTTTTAAAAGAATACTTGGGGGACAAACAAACAAAGGCTGGCAAGATGCTCTTCTAATCCTACCACAGAAAAGCTTCTTCCTCATTTGTAAAGAAATAACAAAGTGAAATCCTTTCTTTTCACTATGCCTTTTTTGTCTCAGTTACCTGACTCTTCTGTGGTTTCATTAATTGGTCCTGGGAGTGGTAGAATCAATTAATAGAATATCATGACCAACTCTCAGAAGATAGTATAGTATTGGATAAACACTAGTTCTGGTATCTAGGTTCTAATCCTGGCTTTGCTATTTATTATTTACTGGCAAAACTTTCCCCCTCTCTGGTTCTATGAACCTCAATTTTC
Organism: Gracilinanus agilis; assembly: GCF_016433145.1. NCBI lineage: Eukaryota > Metazoa > Chordata > Mammalia > Didelphimorphia > Didelphidae > Gracilinanus > Gracilinanus agilis. Next base: position 443,340,843 of record NC_058133.1, on the reverse strand, counting down.
TCATCTATAAATTTAGAGATTGGACTATATTGTCTCTAAGGGTCCAGCTCTCCCTGTCTCTCTCATATATGTAAAATATTATGTGTGTGTGTGTGTGTAACATGACGCTTTTTGAGTGGAAACAGGGTAACAAACTATATGGCAGATAAGTTTGGTGAGAAACTTGCTAATATTGTCTTTGATTTGTAATTTTAAGGATTGGCTTAATTTAATTGACCAAAATTACTCTATTACATAGAGTTACAGTGTCATGCAATGCATACAATGCTGGGGGTGGATTAAAAAAGAGAGTTTTTTGGGAAATGTATCCTTCATTTGCATGATGACATTCTAGTCAAATAATTTGAAGCAAAAGCATTATGTCAACATTGAGGGCCAGCTTAGCAGTATTTCCAATTCCCCTTAAAAGTGTTAAGACTTTGCAATAACATGTAAGTAATCAAAGTGGAGCCATTCCTATGAAAGGAAATGTTTTCATAAGGGCAGCACTTAGCAACATGGTAACATTCAAAGGGGAAAGCTGTTAAATACTGCTTTTTTTTAAGTCTTCAAAGAGGATACCCAAGACATGCAACTGTTTTTGAACATGAAAATCTTCAAAGAATACATTTCCAATGCAATGTTTAAAATCCTCAAAGGGGGAATCCCTTTGGAGTAAAAACCTTTGAAGGTGAGATCTCTTCAATAAAGTGAGAATTTTCAAAGGGAAAAACCTCTCCCAAACTTGACCGAAATATTTCTTTATGACTGTGATGGTCCTTAAAGAATAAGTTATTTTAGATATGTGTAGCACGTCTAGCTATTTGCATAGTCCAATGAAATGAAAACTTTCAAAGATTTCCAAATATAGTCTTTAAAAGTAGTGGTAAGACAACAGGGTAACAAACTATATCACAGATAAGTTTGGTGAGAAACTTGCTAATATTGCCTTTGATTTGTAATTTTAAGGGTTGGTTTAATTTAATTGACCAGAATTAAGGCTATTACATAATTACAGTGTCATGCAATGCATACAATGCTGGGGTTGGATTAAAAAAGCTCCAAATTCAGATTCTACCTCTGACACTATATGTGTGGACCTGGGCAAGTTTCTTAACATCTCCGAACCTCAGCCAACACCACAGGACCTACTTAATAAGTCATAGGTTGTACCATTCTCACTGATGTTGGCTATAACCCAATGGATGAGATCACAGATTCTTTTGTCTGAGGCCATTAATTTGTAAATAGTGGTGAAATGGATAACAAAGCAATATTGTTTCTATTTATTTTTTGGGGGGGTATAGATCAAAACATATTCATTACCCTTTACTTTACATGGTGTTTTAATCACTTAAACTTAATGAGAGGTAGCCTTATATAGTGAATAGAACTTTGGAGTTAGCATCCCAGATTCAAGTCTTGCTTCAAACACTTCCTAACTGTGTGACTCTGGGCAAGTCATTTAAGTTTTTTGTTTTTCAGTTGCTTCAACTATACAATGAAGAGATTGGATGAAAAGGCCTTTAAGGGTCCTTCTATCTGTAAATCTATAATCTCATGAATATAGTGCAGCCTTTTTTTTTAAACCTTTAGTTCCTGTCTTAGAATCAATACTAAGTCAATATTGGTTCCAAGGCAGAAGAAGGCTAGGCAATTAGGGTTAAATGATTTGCCCAGGGTCACATAGCTAGAAAGTATTTGAGACCAGATTTAAATTTAACAGCCTTAAAGGAACACTAGTACAGTTTCTATCTATCTTTTAAAATAGATGCTCTGTTTGTGACAAGGAATAAGATTTACTAACATTATTCTTTTAGGTCAGATCCATGCTTCTTGGAGCCCAGAATTCTCTAAATGACAGGAGCACCAAGGTATAACTTGGAAGAAGAAAAGTTCAGGAATTTAATCCACAAAATTCCCTCATTTTTCTTGAACAGTGCATTATGAATGTCAGTTATTAATTATCTAAAGCTTTCCTTAATTTCTATTTTCTGTCTATATGCAAGGATCTCTTAGTTGCTTTACCACCTGTATCATCTCTATTTTTTTCTTTTAAACCCTTAACTTCTGTGTATTGGCTCATAGGTGGAAGAGTGGCAAGGGTATGTACCATCTCTATTAATTGGGGTAGACTGAACTTGCATTCCCCTCATCTCTCTATCTATAATAAAAACTCAGAAGTCAATATCTATCTACCTCTGAAATCACTATCAGATAGAGAAGATATATTTATTTTCTCTTTTCTTTAATATCAGTGTTTTAATTTTATCATTTATTAAATTATATAACATTTAATTTTCTCTAAAAGAGAAAGAAAGGGAAGAAAAAGAAAAATGAAGGAAGGAAAAATAGAAAACTTGTATCACAAAAGTATAGTAAAGCAGAACAAATCCCTTCGTTGGTTGTTTCCTAAAAAGAATTTCTTATTCTACATATAAGTCCATCCTTTACCTGTCATGGGATGAGTTGTAATCTTCTTTATCTGTCTTCTGGAATCATGGTTGATTATTTAGTTTATCAGAGTGCACAAATATGTCAATCATTTATTTTTGTAATATTGAAGTTATAGTATGGACTGTTCTTTTGGTTCTGCTCCCTTCACTCCACATCACTTCATTTATGCAAATCTTCCTAAAGTTTATTAACCCCAATTTTTGAATCTATGACCTCTCAGAAGCTAGACATTGCTTGTCTGCACATACTTGTTTCACTTATTCTTTTTGTTTGCTTATTTGTTTCACTTATTCTTGCTGAACTTGATCTGATTACCTGATAAGTCTTTTTGTATGGGTGAGAACTTTGATGTCAGCTAAACTGAATTTGGTATAGTTGTCCCACTATGCCATAAGGCAATTAAATGCTGTAGAGGATAGATGAACTTGGAGTCAGGAAAACCTAAATTCAAGTCCCACCTCAGACACTTACTAGTTCTGTGACCCTGAGAAAGTCACTTAACCTTTTGGAATTTCAGTTTCCTTGTCTATAAAATGGGATAATAATAGCATCCACTCCACAAGGTTGTTGTGAGGATCAAATGAGATTACAAGTAAAACTCTTTGAAAAATTTAAAGTGCTATATGAATTATAGATTTTTTTTATTATTACAGTGCTGCCCTTTCAATATGCCACGTCTGTGTTAGCATTACAAGAAAGAGCATTGGGTGCCAGAGAAAAGGCAATATATATGGCATGGGTCTATGCACAGAATCTCCCCTCCTACTTCCAACGTTTTTGGGTTGTACTATCACAGTAACAGTTCTACCCGGAGATGTAATAGCTGGGGAAGGAGAAATATATTTTGGAGAAGCCGACATACAAATACCATAGTTTTCAGAGATTTGCATGCAAAGAACAAGCAATAGGAGTCATGATTAATCACGGATTACTTTTTCTTTGTATCCTCAGTGCTTAAGGTAGTGCCTAGTACATAGGAAGCACTTATGCTTGGTGATTGTCTGACTGACTTGTAGCTATATCATATTTATGGCAGAGTTTTGGTGACTAGAAGGTGATGGTGAACTGTGGCTAAGCTGGATGGTTATAGAGATTTGAGTTCTAGGACCTATTTCTTTTGTTTGCATTTATGTGGTCTATTGACTTTGCCTCTCTGTAGAAATGGAGGTTAGAGGAGTTATGATGTCTGAGTCCCAGGAAGGTTTCGTTTATAGCCATGTTGCTTCACTGCCTTGGAACAACTGCACATTTTCATTTAGGGGATGATTGTAATGACAGAAGCATTTCATGGTCCACTTAACTACCATGACCTACATGTCCATTCTACCTCAGCTACACAAAGGGATTGTCACACTCTTGTTCTTGCTGTCACCCAAAACTGTTCCACTTCCATGATCAAGAACTCTGAAATTCCTTTATCTGATAATAGTGTCCTATCATTCCTTTCTCTCTATGACTTATTCCCTCCAATTCCAAATCTATTTTTCATCCTCATTGAGATCTTCAGAACTTTCCCAGACTAGTATTCTTTATTTCAATTATTCTCAATCTTGATACCTTTTTAGATCATTTTTGACTTCACATTCCCCTTTCCTCTTGAATCCCTTTTTTATTTATCCCGTATGGCTTATCCTTTATCCAAACTCAATACTAGATTACTCCCACCATTCAGGTTCTTTGCTTTTACTCAGGTAGATTTGGAGGAAGTTATATAACTGTGCTATCTGATTCTACTAAAAATTTAAACTAATCTCAACTGATTTATCATTGAATCATGGCAATTCTTTTACTCCTCCCAAAATGATTCTCTTTGCCATTCATAAAGGTTCCTGTATACCCCTTCTCTTCTCTTCTCATTAAGGTCTTTCTAAGATTTTCCATATTTGTCAGATTCAGTGTATCATATAGTATAGTGATATTCCATTATATTCATATATATATATATATATTCATGGACATTTAGCTTTTCCCCAGTTGATGGGTATTTACTTTGTTTCTGGTGCTTTGCTTCCATGAAAAGTACTACTATAAATGTTTTAGTGCATAATGGACCATGACCATTGATAAATACATATTTAGCAGAGAAACGTATCAAAGGATGTTGACATTTTAACCATCATGATATCTTATTGGCCAAATCTGATGACCTTTTCTCAATCCTCATCAATCTCTACTTCACTTCAGTATTTTATATTGTTATATTGCTGATCATCCTCTCCTTCTGGATATACTCTGAGTTTTCATGACATTGCTCTCATGCCTTTTCTCCTATCTATCTGACTTTTTCTTCTCAGTCTCCTTCACTAGTTGGATCATTATTTATACAATACCTTCTACAAGGAATGTATTTATTTATTTATTTGTTTTAAGGTATTCATTATTTATATAAAACCTCTTATTTCTCAAGGCTCTGTTTGGGACCTTCTTCTCTTTTCTCTTTATGCTTTTTTACATGTTGATCTCATTAGCTTATATGGATGAATTATCATCTCTTTGCATCTTTCTAATTATAGTCTCTCTCCTGAACTCCACTTCCATACCGCCATCTCCCTCTTGGATATTTTGAACTGGATATTCGGTAAGTTTCTCAAACTAAAATTTCTCTTCAACCATCCTCTTTTCTGAACTACTTTATTAATCATTTACAAGGCTGAAAAGTGGTAAGGGCTAAACAATTGGTGTGGTAACTTGTCCATCATGGATCTTGTATTTTTTTTTAAAGAGTACTTCTATCTTTCCAGTTACACAGGTTTACAATACTCTTGGAGATATTCTTGATTCCTCACTTGCTCCAAATATCTAATCAATTGCCAAAGCTTGTCATTTTCCTTTTTAGAACATCTTTCCTATGTGTCTTTTTTTTCCTGGTTCATAGAGCCAACACTGTAGTTCAGGGTCTCACCACCTCTCACTTGGACTACTGCAATAAGTTTACCAATTGGTCTCCTTACAAGTTTCTGTCTTCTCCAATCTATCCTTTAACTATCAAAATGACTTTTCCAAAGTACAGTTCTAACTATATTACCCTATGGTTCAGTAAATTCTAGTCACTCTCCATAACCTCTGTCATTGTTCAGTCATTCAGTTGGGTCTAACTCTTTGTGATCCCATGGACTCAATCGTCCATTGGATTTTCTTGGCAAAGATACTGGTATAGTTTGCGATTTCTGTCTTTCAATTGTTATTTTGTCATTAAGTCACAGATCAGATCTATACTTAATGGGTTTAATGAGTTTGGTTTTAGCAGAAAGTCTATGAAAATAGTATATATTAATTTACATGTATACGTACCATGTTGATCTGAACATAGATTGGCTATGAATATACACTCTACCTCTAAAATAAGAATTCTCTGAAGGGAACATTATGTAGGATAAGAGACCTGGAGCTAGAAGGGACCTCAGAAGCCAATATGTCCATTTCCTTCCTTTTACCAGTTAGGGATAGTTAGTGATTTGCTCAAGATGGGTATGTATTTATATATTTATGTATGTATATATATATGTATATGTATTTATATAGTATGTGTACATATAGGTACTAAAAATAACATGGATTATTGGCAACAATCAGGTTTTATGTAAATCAGACTTAGAGGGAGAAGTATGATCTTTATTTTGACCAGTATGACATTATTTATGTTTATTAATATTTCTTTATTCTTATTTCATAATGTTCCAGAAAAGCTTTTGGGCATTATTCAATTCAGTTTAATTTCTATTCATTGACTATTTCCCACTGCAAAATATATCATTAGAGTGAGGATGGTTATCTGTTCTCACAAGACTTTTGTGGAACTCCTGTTTAATTAAAATGGATAAATGTGAACAATATTAAGTAAACACAACCAAGAAAAGGAAAGTTCAATATATCTTTAGCCTAGTCATGTTTTTCCAGACTCATGATGAATGGACAGGCCCTTGACTAGAAACCTGATGACCTAAATGCCAATTCTGATAAGATGCAGAACTTTCTAAAACCATTCTCNACCTGATGACCTAAATGCCAATTCTGATAAGATGCAGAACTTTCTAAAACCATTCTCAGAATACTTATAGACAGTAGGAAGTTACTCCACCATAGCATGTCCCCCATGCCTGGAATTCCCTTCCTCCTTTTCGCCATCTCTTGGGTTCCCTAACTTCCTTCATTCAAGACTCACCTCAAATCCTACCTTCTTCCGGAGGCATTTCCCAATTTCCTTCTTTTCCTATTATTCTCCCGTCTCCGAGTGGCTTTCCTCTGGGGCTACCTTCCATAAGTACTGTATATATCCTGTATGTACATAGTGATATTATAACTATGGAGCCTAAATCCTCCATTAGAAAATAAGCATCTTGAAGGATCATGTTTTTATCTTCCTTTTTATTTCCAGCCCCCAGCACAATGTTTGAGACAATAGTGAGTGCTAAATGAATGCTTGTCGATTGACCAACTAGCACTAACACCTCTGGATATGCCATGTTCCCAAACCTTGGGTAATTAATTCACTGGGGAGATTCTAAGAGGGATGACTCATGATTCAGAGTCAAAGAGGAATTTTTGATGCAAATTCTGGAATCTTACATAATCTGAGGCAATTCTTGTCTAGAATTCACCTAATAGCCAAATCCTTGATAATCAACGTGCTGAAGCATGAATTGTGGTACTTGTTTCTGAGAATTATTCATTGGGCAATTTGTCTTAGCCATTACTTAGTAGGTAGGGCCTAAATAATGGCTGGATTACATCTTGCTCTAATAACCTTTCACAAAAGAGGGCTGGAGCATTGCTGACTGTATAAGAGTTAACATATTTCATTAGCCTTTTTGGAATCTAGAAATCTGATTTTTAAGGTTACGATCACCTGCTAAAAATGTATCATTTTGATGGGGCAGAAACATTCAAGATCATCAAATCAAAACCCCTCATTTTACAGATGAGGAAACTCAAAGTCAAAGTGTTCATGGATCATAGATTTAGAGTTAGAAGGGGACATCAAATCCAGAACATCTTTTTTTAAATCCTTTTTTGAAGGCTTATTTTATTCCAATCTTACCTTGAGGTTAGCTAGTATTTCTCAGGTAGGTGTGACACTACTTCTTTTTGTTTTTTTAAATTATACTTTTCCCAATTACATGTAGATAAAATTTTTAATAATAGCTTTCAGACATTTTTCAATCTATGTTCTTTCCCTCCTTCTCTTTTCTCCCGTCTCCCCAAGATGGCAGGTAATAGGATATAGGTTATAATCTACTATCATGTAATACATATTTCTCTATGTATTTATAATGTTATTTATATTTATATACACTAATATAAATAAATAACAAATTTCTTCATGTTGTAAAAGAAAACATATCACTTATATTAGAGAAAAGTCCATGAGGGAAATAAAATGAAGAATGCCCTACTTCAATCTGCATTTAGACTCCATCAGTTCCTTCTATGGCAAGGCTAACCTTTTTCATCATGAGTTCCTTGGATTTTTCTTGGGTCCTTGCATTGCTGATAATAGTTAAATCACTGCATTTTATTGCTGTTACTGTTTACAATGTTCTTTTGGTTCTGCTCACCTCATTTTGCATCACTTCATAAAAATCTTTCCAAGTTTTTGGAGATCATCTTGCTTATCATTTCTTATGGCACAATAGTATCCCATTACAGTATTGTACCATGACTTGTTCAGCTACTCCCCAAACTTATGGACATAAGTCCAAGACATATGAATCTTGGTTTTAAAAAATTCTGAGGGTTTGTAGATAGATTTCAGAGTGCCTATGAACTTATATGGGAAAAAGTTGCACCTTCATTTTAATTTACCTTTGTTTTCCTTTATGTTCTTTATACTTTATTTTATTTCCTACAGTCAAGAAATATTATTCTGAGAAGAGGACCAACTATATGGTAGAATACTGGGTATGGAGTGAAGAAGACTCCTCTACTTGAGTTCAAATCTGGCCTCAGACACTTATTGTGCGACCCTGGGTGGTCACTTAACCCTGTTAGCCTTTGTTTCTCATTTGTAAAATGAGCTGGAGAAGAAAATGGCAAATCATTACAGTATCTTTGCCAAGAAAACACCAAAAGGGTTCATGAAGAATTGGATGTGACTTAAAAACAACTAAAAACAATTCTGAAAATTCTTAGGAGTCCATAGATTTTACCAGAATTCCAAAGAGGTCTATGACACACAGGAAAAAGTTAAGAACCTCTCTTTTAGTCCAACCCATGGTACAGATGAGAAAACTGAGGCCCCAGGGAAGCTAAATGACTTCCTCAAGGACATGCAGGAAGTAACCAAGAAGAATTTGAACCCAGGTCCCCTGAATCTAAAGCCAGTATTTAGTCTATTTAGTATTTGAAATGACTTGCCCAAGATCACACAGGTCAGAAATGGCAGAGCCAGACATTTGTAATGTTTAGAAAATTCCATTCTATTCTATTCTAAAATTCTTTCATGTCATAGGGATAGGGAATAGATGTGTGATTTCATAGTTGTTGGGAGCTTCCACTGAGGAAGTCCTTCCTTCGTTCCCTCCTTCCTTCGTTCCTTCATTCCTTCGTTCCTTCATTCCTTCATTCGTTCGTTCGTTCGTTCGTTCCTTCCTTCCTTCCTTCCTTCCTTCCTCCCTGTCTCTCCCTCTCACCTTCACACTCTCTCTTCCTCTCCCTCCCTTTCTCTCTCTCTCTGTCTATCTGTGTCTGTCTGTCTGTCTGTCTCTCTTTCCTTCCTTCTTCCTTCCCCTTCTTAGTATCAGTTTTAAGACAGAAGAGGGGCAATGACTAAGCAATTGGGGTTAAATTACTTGCCTAAGTTCACACAGCTAGAAAGTATCTGATATCAGATTTGAACCCAGGTCCTCCCAACTCCAAACCTGGAACTCTATCCACTGAACCACCTAGCTGCCCCTACCCATGCATTTTAATACATTTTCTACAATTTGCATTCTTAGAACGTTGATTTGAACCCAGAGGAGTTATGTGACTCGTCCAGGGTTACAAAGGCAGTGTGTGTCAAAGAAAGGACTTGAATCCAGGATGCTCTGGTTCTGGGGCCAACTCATTATCCTATGCCATGCTGCCTTTTTAATATTATTATATTATCTCATTTCATTTCATGTTTTACTGCCTTGCTGACTATAAATTCCTTGCCTTTTATTTCACACTAAAAATCCACACTAAAAATAAATTAAATTCATATAGTTAAACCACTCTACTGTTTGGGGAGTAGAAACTTATTAAGCTCAGCACAGTAGGTGTTTAATAAATGTTTTCTATTATATTATCAGCTAGTAGAAATTAATTGGATTATTTTCTAGCTAGCTAATATGAAGTCTAATTATGGTTAACTGCCTTAAACAATATCTCAGTACCTAGGTTGTCCCCTTGGCACATAGCTCTTATAAGACTGTTAGAAGTAATTATAATTTCACCAGGATTTCAAGGAGACAGTATGGTGTGGTGGGAAGATCAGGGTTTCTGGACTCAGGCAGAGCCACTCCTGGGTTTCAGTGTGACTATTCTGTTTCCTCCGACCTTTATGACCTTGGTTAAGACACTTGGTCTCTCTGAAGGCATCGGTTGTCCCAGTTGCTTCATCTGTAAAATGAGGCTTTCTGACAGCAGGGAGTTGTTGCTAGGGGTCAACTCAGAGGAGTCATATGCCGTTGAAATTATCTTGGAACCCAGTCTTTGTATCTGTGTTCCATGTCTAGGATCCCCGCTTCAATTGGCCTGAGAAGTCTAGATTCAGACATAAATCAGGGGCAGACCCCTGAAACAGAACTAGGAAGATGTATTCCACAAAGTGCAAGCAGACTGCTTAATATTGGTAAAGGACTTTGAACTCCTCTGATAATAAGCACGATAAGCTTCAAGTATTTCAGTTATTAAAAGTAAATTTTAAAATACACAGTAAAATACACATGAAAGGAAGGAGCTTCTTAGAGCAGGCTTTTTTCCTGGCATATGTAAGAAATATTTAAATTGTTACATAATTATCAGGTGTATCTTTAACAGATGAGAAGTTAGAAAGCTGATGATGGGCTGTTACTTGCTTTCAATGTAGCCAAACAAAGGGAAAATTTGGAGCTTATCAGTGTGATATTCAGAATTATTCCTGTCCCTGACAAGTTTTGCTATTTGCTACACATATATTTTGTTATGATAGGATAGTGTTTGGGGGAATTTAAATGATCTCCTTATGGAGAACCCAGTAAGCTCAATCTCAGCCTTATGCATTATTACTGTAGCAGGTAGGACCAGAAGCAAACCGATCAAATTTCATAACCAACACGGGATGAAGCATACACAAAGCCAAGAGCAAGACTAGAAAATCTGTGAGTTTCCCTTTAGCTTGAAAAATGATGATTTAATGAAATATAGAAGCATTTCCTTTATGCCTTGACATTCTTACGTCTCTAATGTTTGTTTTACATTTATTCTATATAAAGGCAGTTAGGTAACACAGTTGATAGAGCAATGCTTGCTCTGTTTTGGGAAGAAGGAAAGAGAAGATTTTGAAAGAATAAGGACAAAACTTCACAAAGCAAAGTATTAAAAATTAAATTATACTACCATGCTATGTTCCTTTTTTGAAGTATTATATAGCTTGTGAAAGGATGATAGTATGTATCATTTTGGTATTTTCATCAAATTCACACTACAAAAGGCATATATCAATAACTTTAATTAAATTAATTAAATATTTAAAAATTAAAAATTAAAGATTAATTAAAAATTTTCAAAATTTACATAGAGGATCATATAATGATCATGATCATAACTTTTAATTTAAACATTTTACATAGAATATCAAACATGACAGCAAGATCCAAGTTCAATTTTCTGTATAAACTTGTGTTTGCAAGGCTTTTATTTTGGTTTTTCTTTAAAAATAAATATATGGGGGCAGCTGGGTAGCTCAGTGGATTGAGAATCAGGCCTAGAGACGGGAGGTCCTAGGTTCAAACCCAGCCTCAGCCACTTCCCTAGCTGTGTGATCCTGGGCAAGTCACTTGACCCCCATTGCCTACCGTTACCACTCTTCCATCTAGGAGCCAATGCACAGAGGTTAAGGGTTTTAAAAAAATAAAAATAAATATACGGTGAAACTATAAAAAATTGAATTAATAAATTCAGATTTTGCCCTAAGATAGATATTAGCTGTTTGACCTTGGGCAAATTGATTGATCAGTTTCCTTAAGTATAAAATAGGAATCATAATAGCACCTACTTCCCAGGGTTGTTGTGAAGAAAAAATGAGATTTATTTATAAAATATTTTGCAACCCATGAAGTACTGTATAAATACTAGCTATTATTATTTTTGTTGTTGCCATTCAGGCATCTCAATTGTACTCAACTCTTTGTGACCCTATTTGGGGTCTTCTTGGCAAAGATACTATAGTGGTTTGCCATTTCCTTTTCCATTTCATTTTACAGATGAGGAACAAAGGCAAACAGGGATAAGTGACTTGCCCAGGGTCACACAATCTGAGGCTGTTACATGATGTTTGGACATCATGGACAACATGCCATGTTATCAGCGACATATAAAAAAGATAGCACAATTTCGTACTGTTAAATGGTTAAGAAAACATAAATGCGACAAGAAATAGTGGTGGTATCCTGGTCTTGGACAGCTGCTTGAGTTGTGCTGAGGCTGGCCACCATTTTGGTTGAGAAGAGGAGCTGGAGGTCATGGCAGATTTAAGGAATGTGTGTGTGTGTGTGTGCAAACACCAGCCTCTCTCCATCGACAGCAATCATTTCAACAGTAGATAGATAATAAATATGACAATTTACCTGGAAAAAAGAGCTGAATTTCCTTATGGAAGAGTATCGACTGGCATTCTTGCTATTTCTTGCAGAAGAAATTGTGTATAAACAAACTGAAATTTGTGTTATGCTTAAAATGTTCCTTAATGTATCAATCGAATTAGGAAAATTGTGTTTTTGAAATAAATGTTATAGAAATTGGTTGCACTGTGTTCTAGGTGTCATGCTTTAGGAAAGGCAGTGACAAATTGAAGCAACAAGGCAACTGGGAAGGTGGAGGGACTGGGATTGTTTAGCCTAGAGAAAAGAAGCCTGGAGAGGAATACTTTTCTGCTGTGCCACTCCTGTAGTTTCTATTTGTTTCCTGCTGGAGCACTGCCTCCTTAAGTACCATCTGTTCCCATCAATTTGGGGAAGTTCTGCTGATCCTGCTACTGCTGGAGCTTCTCCTTCACAAACTGTTAGGGGCTAGTTCTTTTAGAGTAAGAATTCTGGGACTAACATGCTTTGAGACTATTCAAAACAATTCTAACTATGATGGCTATTCAGGGCAATCACCTTCCCTAAGAGCAGGAAGAAGGGTCCCTTAGGTAACTGTGAAGACCCAAAGACCCATTGTCTTACCCTTATGAACCAAAGATTAATCTTCTTCATTTCTAACCAAATTATAGTAAATGAACTAAGTCTGGGGAGAGAGTGAGACAGAGAGATAGACAGAGACAGAGACAGAGACAAGACAGAGAGACAAATAGAGACAGAGGCAGAGAGACAAACAGAGAGATAGACATAGACAGAGACAGACAGACATAGACAGAGACAGACACAGACAGACAGAGACAAGACAGACAGACAGAGAGACAAATAGAGAGAGACAGAGACAGAGACAGACAGACAGGTAGAGAGACAGAGAGACAGAGACAGAGAGAAAGCTGGCATGTATCTTACAGGGAAGAAGTGAGGAGCAAAAGGCCATTGCTGCCAATCTTGTTTCAAGAGTAAAATGCTCTTGGCTCTTTTCACTTTTATATCTTTTCTCTTACGAGGCTCCCAAAGCTTCCTAAATTATCTGCACACATTAATTAATTAAACCTCACAATGCCTTTGTGAGAAAGGTATCATTTTATGCCCATTTTCACAGTGGGCCTATTGAAACACAGGTGAGAAAAATGACATACCAGCAAATAAGAGAGAGAATTGGATTAGAATTCATAGCTTCTGACTTGGTAAGTGAGCATTTCAACTCATTTAAGAAACCTAGGTTATCATGGAATTGGATGCAATGGCAGGTAGCTCCAGGGACCATTTAGAAGTTCATTGATCTGAAATGATTTCTGATGAGTGATAATTCATTCTCTATTTACTCCATGCTTACAGAAGGGGAAAAATTAAGCTTCTAGTTCTGACAATCTTTCTTTAGTAAGGAATTAAATGTGATTGATTCCAGGTTTTGTTTTTTCACTTTGTGGCAAATTTTGAACTGTTTCACAAAATCATTATTAAAACATATACTGTATTAAGCAGAAACTCAGTTTTAGTTTAGCCAAATATATGACAATCTTAGTAAAAAAAGTATGTATATATATATTTATTTTTTTCTCATAAAATACAAAGAAAGAGAGAATTTAGATTTCTAGTTTCACATTGTGTGGCCAACATAATTATGGTGAGATTAAGAAGATTCAGCAGCTATAGAACTAACCTTGGAGTAAGGAAAACTGAGTTCAAAACAATTACAGAGGAACCTCATTGTTTTTTATAGAGTATAATTCAGTACAAGGCAGACTGGTTTTCAGTTCAAAGTGGCCTATAATATAGTGTACTCTGACAATAAAATTATTCTTTCTTCCTCTCTCTTTCCCATTTCTCCTTTCTTTTAGGTAAGTCCACATACTTGAGTTAAAAGTGCTGGTGATGTGATTCTATTATTCTTCTTACGTTTGAATATAGACATCCGAGGCCATGGGTTTTATTGCTGGCTCCTTTCTTTTGGGATTTTCATTCCTATGACTTTCTGGGGATTCCTATTAGTTTTCTTCTTAATATAGTTATTCTCTACGATACTTAACATGTTAAATATATGGAATACCAAAAGGAGCTACAATTTCCTCAGCATAGGGGAATCCCTGTGTGGGAACTCCCTCCAGAGATGCAGAAGCAGATTCAGATAGAAACTCATCTAGAGAGAATTAATGACTTGTCAATAGTTATAGCAATTGTGTGAGTGGATAGAATTGAAGCCAAACTTTCCTGACCTTAAGCCTAGCCCTCTACTATTATGCTAGGTTGCCTTTTTGGGAAACATATGTAGGTAGTTTTTTTCTGTCTTCTTCCCATTTCAGTTTAAAGCCTTTTTGATTAGATTTGCATCCAATCTTTACAAATATAAATTTTTATCTGCCCTTTTTAGTTGCACTATATCTCTGGCCAAGAGTCCATCTTACTTATATTTTTATTGGTGACCAAGATATTCTAAACTCTTTCTGAAACACCATTTCATATCTGCTTTTTTTTTTCTGAATCCCCTCAGTCTTAATCAACAACATTAATGAAATGACTAGGTGAGCTCTTAAAGACTTTGTTTTTTTGTTCAAGAATTCATAATCCTTAAAAATGCTTTTGAGATTCCTTCTAGTGGTATCATTAGTGTCCATACAAATCACTGGAAGTGGGTGGGTATCGTCAAGTTTCAGACACTCTAGATACCTCTCCTGGGAAGACTGATAATATCAAGACCTTAGAGATTTTTCTAATCTTGCTGATTCAATTTATAGCCGAGACATTTAAGAGCAAGTGATATTTTAACTCTGGAAGGACAGTAGGGACTTTTTGTCATTCGCTTTTTGGTCTAGGTTTATGATATAAATTTCTTTATTATATTGTGGGCTCCTTGAGGGGAGGGACTGTGTATCTTTTCCCCTTTTTGTATCTTTAGCTTTTAGCATACTTCCTGGCACATGGTGAGTAGCTTAATAAATGTTTATTGATAGATTGATTGATTTCCTCAGTGGAGAAAACCCCTTCCATCAATGCACATCTGTAATTCTGATTCTCCTGAAGTTTATAAGTCTTAGAAACTTTTTTGAGGCAGAGAGAGGTTAATAACTGTCAAACAGCTAATATGTTCCGAAGGTAGGACTTGAACCTGGGTCTTCCTGACACTAAGGCTAGATAGAATGTCACCTTGTTTTTCATATCATAGTTTTGGGAGGACACCAGGTTTTAATTAAATGGATTAAGTTTGATAATAGGGGATGGTAGATAAAATGCCATATGGTAGTAGGTGTTCTTTTTCTTATAAATATTACTCCTTATGTTATTTCTCCAGAGTTATTTATCTCTTTACTAGTTAATTAGTTATTTATAGTTTATTATACATCCTACTCTGATGCATCATCATGGTATGAAGGATTAAAGTCTAGGCAGCTCTGGTATCTCTAACTAACTTAGAAAAGTTTTGATTACAGACTTAGCATTGTAATGTATGCCTATAATCCAGGGACTAGCCTGGCTAGATTAATTGATGTCATCAAATGACTCTTTTGGCCACAGATATTCATAAAATTCCCTGCAACATTGTAGAAAGAATGCAGTCTCAACTGATGGAGGGAGTACTCGGCCTGATGAAGTCATAGATCCCCGAAATATTTGTCATGTCCTTTACTCAGTATCCCCACAGTGAGGTCAATTTAGGTTTGTGAAGAGCGACATATTATAGTGGCAATGGAGAGTTGTAAAGGACAGAGTGAAAAGGAGGCAGGGAGGTATAAATGGTCCTGTGGCTCATTGATGGAGCTCATTGGTACTTTCTCCTTGCCCTGTGAAGGCTGGCAGGGGCTAGTGAACGGATAGTCAGAATGGGGAAGCTCTAGACTTTCTGAGTTCCAGTTCACAAGAGTCTTCCATTCTTTACTGTTTTTACTTCCATTCTTTACTGATGACTAGTATAGGGGAAATGTGGGTCAAGTGTAGATGGGAAGAGTGCATGACACTTCTTTGTATGTTCAAAAGAATTCTTGGGTCCAATTGGATTCTGTATTTGGGAGAACTTCTAGGTAGTAGAGAACAATTAGTGACTTGCACCTCCTTGGTAGATGATTCATTGTTCATAATTATATTTTGTGTTGCCTAGTTATTAACTTATTGATTCTGTACAAAGAGTAACAAAAACTGTGGCATTCTAGCATGTATATCTGCTCCCTTTGGGACCATTCTCCATCATGCCAAGGTCACATGCTTCCTTGAAATGAATCACATTCAAAGGAGATGAGGTTATCCAGTAGTCTGGGAACTTAGACCCAAGTTCTGTTTGATTATATCCACAAATTTAGAGAATGAGTGATATTATTCGGTAGTGAGAGGTAGAGGTGAGAGAAAATCTCAGATTTTCTGGCAAATAGAGAGAGTTTAGCACTTAGTTTTTTTCTGTCTCAGTAGGGCATACACAACATCCATGATGAATATTAACTATTGCAATTAATTATCAGTTCTTCTTGATGATAATTGTTAAAGTAAAAAGTGGCTTATTATGATAAATTAATTTGATCTTCCTTCCTTCCTTCCTTCCTTCCTTCCTTCCTTCCTTCCTTCCTTCCTTCCTTCCTTCCTTCCTTCCTTCCTTCCTTCCTTTCTTTCTTTCTTTCTTTCTTTCTTTCTTTCTTTCTTTCTTTCTTTCTTTCTTTCTTTCTTTCTTTCTTTCTTTCTTTCTTCCTTCCTTCCTTCCTTCCTTCCTTCCTTCCTTTCTTCCTTTCCTCCTTCCCTTCTTTCTTCCTTTCTTTCTCCAGACTTAAAATTTTGGATATACTCTACACTAATTTGTTTGGATCATTAACTCATTTGTAACTAAAAGTGGCAGCCTGTAAAAGAAGACAAATGTGCTGAAGGGACTATGTAAAAAAATCCGTTAGACATATAGGAAAACTATATTAGAATTTTTATTTATCTTTCATTAAAATATAAAGAAATTTAGTTTTATTAGGATTAAATATATACATAATGCTGGTATTCTTACTTGGTTTATATGTCATATCTGCACATGTCACATATATTAGAAGTATCCTTAGGAAAAATATTTAATTTTATCAGTATTTAATATGCATATGTACCTTTAACTGATGTGTCTATCATGTACAAATGTTATGAGGTATACTAAGGAAAGAAAGGAAGTTCCAAAACACAGAGAGATTGACAGTAATTTGTTCATATACTTAGTGCATACCAATTTGTACACCCTAATGAATGGATTGCTTACAGAGTATGTTATCTAGTTCAAAATAAAGTAACCATCACAAAATGGAAAAAGTATTTTAAAAGATTCCTGCATTACCCTTCTTCCTTCCAAAACCAACAAAGTAAAACAAAAAACACATCTATATATTGAAAATAATACTAACACTAAAATAATACTTGTGCTATAGCACAACTAAACAAAAATATCAGAACCAGCAACCCTTTCCTAGAAAGAACTTTGTTAACATTTCTAATCACAAAATAAAATAACAACAAAATTGAATGCAAAGGCAAAATTGAAATAGGCAAAATGATTGCGTGTTTGGGAAAAGTATGGAGTCCAGGGAAAAGTTTCTGCTTGTGTGTGGAGTGGAATTTTGTGGGGGAGCTCATTCACCCATGAATCACTCTAATGAGCAGACAGGAAACTTGATGCTGGCAGAGTTTACTTGGTATTATTCAGAGGTGTGTGGTGGGGCAAGGGTGAGTGAACACTGACTGGGGAGAAGCAATATCCTGTGAAGGAAGGAGGGGAGAAAAGGGAGAGAGAGAGTGGCTCCACAGTCTCAGAGGCCTCAGAAGTAGTGGGCAGTGATTCTCAAATTTACTTAGAATTTATAGAGATTCAACACAATGCTATCTCCTCCTTCCCACTATCTATATCTTATTCTATCCTCCTTCTTCCTTAATCTTTTCTCATTCTCTATTCCCTTTCCTCTATCCTCCTGTATCTGCTCTTTCGACTGCTGTTTGATCTCCTGCTCCTCTTCCAACATTCTGTGTCCCCCAAGAATCTTTCCTTTGCCTCCATTCTCACACTTCTTAATCTTTCCTAACGCTTCTGAGTGTAACATAAAATGTTATATTTCTTTATCTTGTAATATTCCTTAGGTTTGCAATTTCTCAGTCGAGGCAAATTTTGTTATAATATTCCTCAGGTAGCAACATTCAGGCTATAATATTTCTTAGTTAAGGTTATAACTTGTAAGTTTTGAGAT
This sequence comes from Gracilinanus agilis, assembly GCF_016433145.1. Classification (NCBI taxonomy): domain Eukaryota; kingdom Metazoa; phylum Chordata; class Mammalia; order Didelphimorphia; family Didelphidae; genus Gracilinanus; species Gracilinanus agilis. Next base: position 443,322,422 of record NC_058133.1, on the reverse strand, counting down.
TTCTCTCATAGAAATTAGGACACCCAAACTTCTTTCCAAAAGAAGAAAGGGGGAGTATCTCTTAGCCACTTTTGAAAAAAGTATATCAAAGACCTATACTAATATATTTACTATATATATAATGCTTATATATATATAATGCTTATATATATATCTGCTTGGGGAGGGGGATTCTTCTACTCTTCAAAAGGAGAGATTGATATCTCCTGGTGGAGGGCACCTAACTTCACTATTTTTGTATAGGAAGTTGCCAATCTATACTTGATTACTAATACTAAATCAATGTATCCTGGAGAAAAATGCACAATTTCATCCCACACAATCCTACCGATTTTCACTTCAAAGTTTTTATTATTCCTCCTCCCAAAGGCCTTCTCTCCCATAGAGCTGAAGCATTGAGTCTGTTTTGGTATCTTTCTCAGTCTCATCTTTCATATTTTGCTTTCTTAGAATCATCATTCTAGGAACCTTCTGGTCAGGATGGGGTTTTTGAACTACAATATGCATATTCTCTATAGTTCTTTGAATCAGAATAATAAAACAGGGTACCTAGCAAGGTATAAGTTTAATAATACAGACAGTAATGATTATGACTAGAACAACATGTGTCTAATGTCTGTCAAACATTGAGTCCCACCACTCAGTTCAAGGAGCAGTATTTGCCTCTGAATTAATTGATCCAATTCACATTTATAGTTACCCATCAGAAAAGATATTCTAGACTGGCAGCTATCTCATTTTTAGCCTTGAACTTATCCAGGACTCCTCTGGGTACCCCAATAATATCTAAGTATATTAAGGGATCAGTTGAGGGGAGAAAATATTTCCTAGCTTTTCCAAAGAGGAAAAACAACGGCAATCTTGTCATATCTGACAAGGTCAGACAAACATCTTAAAAATGATCAAGATTCTAGCTGTGTGACCCTGGGCAAGTCATTTAATCCCCATTGCCTAGCCCTGTAACAAATAAAAAAATTAATGTAGAAGGATATATACATATAAAAATATTAGGGCTTAAAAAATAAAAAATGATCAAGATTATTTGAAATTTGGGCTTATATGTGGTGTAATTATGAACTTCATCCTAACCATATATTATGTCTTGAGATGCGCTAATGTGATATAAAAACACATATAAGCCCACATACCTTGCTTGGTACCCTGTTTTATTATTCTCATTCAAAGAACTATAGAGAATATGCATATTGTAGTTCAAAAACCCCATCCTGAACAGAAGGTTCCTAGAATGATGATTTTAAGAAAGCAAAATATGAAAGATGAGACAGAGAAAGATACTAAAACAGACTCAAAGGTTGTCTGGGTGGTTTGGGTTAGATTCTTTAGATAGGTAGGAACAACTAATATAGCTAGCCAATTTCAACAGCTCACTGGCAGACCCAACAACCCTTATTATAAACAAGTGACAGATTCTACCATCAAGACTTTACCATCTGACCCAGGGCTAAGCAGCCCTGGGTCAGCAACCAAGAGTATCAGAGTTGAGATTGCACTTAAGACATTCTTAGACTGCTGCACCTTAAGAAGACCTTTCAATATTTCCTAAAATAGTTTAGTGAAATTATTTATTTAAGATCTTAGCTTACCTCACCCACTTTCCAACTTCTTTTTACCTGATCCAAATCATTACCAATAAGCCCATTTAACCTTCAAGATTAAAGATCTTTGAAGTCATTGTCTTTACCTTTACCAAAGGCCAACTAACATCAGCAGTCAGATCAGACTATTAGCTCCAGCTGACTGTTATTAAACAGTTAGGTTCAGGAAGTGCCAGCCTCCTTCCTTGTGACCACACCAACTGTCCTGTAGAATTGTTTCCATCTCCCAGGGCAGAGGCACAGAATCCTGATCTTAAAGGGGTCTTGGCTTTACTAGTGAGAGTTTCATCTGCTTCTCATTAGCTTAGGTGCAGGACCCCTGTTATACATACCAACTTCTACTCCTGCCTAAAGACCCCTTGGGCTGGCCTTATACCATCTATATATGTTCCCCCTGCATTGCAGCAAGCCCCTTGCATTACAATAATAGTTAAGAAATTCACAGTTGATCATTGAACTCTATTACTATCAATGTGTATAATATTCTCCTGGTTCTGCTCACATTACTTTACATCACTTCATATAAGTCTTCCAGGTTTTTCTGTGATTGTATTGTTTGTAATTTCTTATGGTAAATAGTATTCCATTAAAATCAGTCTAAGATCATAATTGCTACCCCTGCCTTTTTAACTTTGGCTGAAGCTAAGTAAATTTTGTTCCAGTTCTTTACCTTTATCCTGTGTGTGTCTCCCTGATTTAAATGATTCTTGTAGACAAAATATTTGGAATTCTGACTTTTAATCCCTTTTGTTATCCTCTTATCTTTAATGCATGAGTTCATCCCATTCATGTTCACAGTTATGATTACTGTGTTTCTGTCTTATTTCCCCCCCCCATTCATCCTCTCTTCCTCTTCTTTCAGCCTTCCCTGTTCAGAAATATTTTTATTTTTGACTACCACTTCCCTGAATTTACCTTCCCTTTTGTCCTTTGCTTCCTTTTCTTATTCCCTCTTTACTTCTTATTTCCCTATTAGGTAAAAGAGTTTTCTATAATTAATTGCATGTGAATGTTATTCTTGCTTTGTGCCATTTCCAATGAGAACAAGGTTTAAGCAATATCTGCCACCCCCACCTTCTCTTTGACTATATTGATTCTTATGTGCCTCATGTGAGATAATTTGCCCCCAATTTTCTCTCCTTTTCTCTTTTCTCAGTGTATTCCACTTTCTTATCCCTTGATTTTATTTTGCCTTTTTAAAAAATATGATTCCATCATATTCAATTTATTCCCTGCTTTCTTATGTATACTCTTTTTTAAGGCCTTAATGTTGATACATCTCTTAAGTACCTTCCATAATTTAGGCACTTATAGTTTCATAGTTATTTTAAATTTTTAAATATTTTAGTGACCTTATGTAATAATAAAATAATTTAACCCCATTCTTTCCCTTGATTACTCTTAAGTATCTTAAATGCCATAAATATCTCTTATATCAAAGATATCTTAAGTATCATAGTTAACACTTTTCCATGTAGGAATATAATCAGTTTAAACCCATTGTGTCTCCTGATAATTTTCTTTTCTTTTTACCTTTTTTATTTCTCTTAAGTGTTAATTTTGATCATTGGATTTTCTTTTCAGCTCTGATTATTTCATTAGGAATGTCTGAAAGTTCTCTATTTCATTAAATATGTATTTCTTCCCCAGGAGTATTATGCTCAGTTTCACTGGGTAGATGATACTTGGTTATAGTCCTAGATCCTTTGTCTTGTCAAATATCCATGCCTTTTGGTCCTTTAATGTAGAAACTGCTAGGTCCTGTGTAGTCCTGACTGCATTTTTTTCTTTTTTCTGGTTATTTGCAATATTTTCTCCTTGGTCTTGGAGTTTTAAAATTTGACGATAATAATCCTGGGATTGTTAAATTTTGGATCTCTTTCAGGAATTGATAATTGGATTCTCTCAATTTCTATTTCTCCCTTTTGTTCAAAAAGATCAGGGCAGTCCTCTGAAAAATTCTTGCAATATGGTGTCCTGGCTCTTATTTTTGATCAGGGCTTTCAGGCAAACAAGTGTTTCTTAGATGATCTCTCCTGGGCCTATTTTCTAGGTCAGTTATTTTTCCAGTGAGTTAGTTCAGATTTTTCTTCTATTTTTTCATTCTTTTGAATTTGTTTTTTAATTTCCTGATGTCTTATAGAGTCATTAGCTTCCATTTGTTCAATTCTAATTTTCAGGGAGCCATTTTTTCTTTGAAGTTTGTATTTCCTTTTTAGAGAGTTATTTTGTTGTTTGAGGTTTTATATTTCCTTTTTTAGGGAATTATTTTTTCACTGAGCTTAAACTATCAACTTTTTCTATCACTTTTTTTTTTCTAATTTTTCTTCTAAGTCTCTTATTTGTTTTTTGATCCCTTTTTGAAGCTCTCCTAGAAGTTCATTTTAGGTCCGACATCCTTGCACATTTGCCTTTGAGGGTTCACATGTTTCTATTTTGACATTATTATTCTCTTTTGTTATGGTAGAAAAGACAGAACTAAGAATGAATTTAAGTGTAGTAAAAAGTTGGTTTGCAGAGGCTAGCATGACTGCATGCTAGGAACCTTAGAGAGAGATTCTGAAATGTGGGAGGAGAGATTTTGAAGGAGCAACGATCAACTGTGCTCTTCTTGTCTTGGTGCTGAGAGAGGAAGGAGCTGATCCTGCTGATCCTGTTTCACTAAGCCTGTGGGTGAGAGAAGGGAAACCTTTTGATTTCTTTGGGAGTACCTTTCCTCCCCAGAAGAAACCATTCTGAAGAAGATCCTACAGACTCTCAACCATGACAAAGAACATCGTGGTCCAGAGGCAGTTTTTGGTATAAGGGCTGAGGATCAACCTCAGACCCAGTTCAGCTGAGGTGAGCTCCAAAATCCAGAGTTCATCCTTTTTATCCTGAAACCTGTCACATTCTGATAAACCCAAAAGGGAGGATTTATAGTGTCAGGAAGAATAGAGAGGGTTTTTTGGGTATTGGCCAGAAGCAGGGAGGTGTCAGATAGCATCAAGATCTCAAAGATTCTACCTCGTGATGGATTTAGAGGAAAGTGGGAAGTGAGAGAATTAGTAATTAGGGCATCCTCAATCCTCAATCCTCCCTTCCAACTTTCATTTTACCAGTAAACCTTTTAGTTTTTACAACAACTGTTTGGAAGACTTAATTGCGGCTGGCTCAGTGTTGTAAGGACTCAATTTACTGCACTAAGAGAAACTGAGGTATCAGCCACACACCTCATTGTACCGTACTATTGTAAACTACTATTTTACCTTTGAGCTTCTATTTTGCTCTTCCCTTTTTCGAATATAGCTTTTCAGTGTCAAATCTTTTCTTCGTTTTTACTTTTTTCATGATCTTGTCTATATGTTGAGTGTCAGCTCCACTTCTGGGATGAAGGGAGTATTGCCCCTGGGTTCCGTGTGGTGCCGTGTGTAGTGGATTTAGTTAGATTCTTCTCTTTATTTACCAGCTTTCCATGGAGTTGTGAGCACTGGGGTTGCTCCTTTCACTGAGGGTTCCCCTGGGTATGCTTGTACCAGGTCACTGAGGGTTCCCCTGGGTATGCTTGTACCAGGTAACTTCTCAACCTGCTGATTCAATTGCTTTTATCTCATACTCCAGAGAGACAAGTCCTTCCTGCTGTCCCTCTATCAGTGGCTCCTGAACTTTTTTTGCCTTACCGCCCCCTTTCCAGAAAAAATATTACTTAGCCCCCTGGAAATTAATTTTTTAAAATTTATTAGCAATTAATAGGAAAGATAAATGTACCTGTGGCCATCACCACCATCCTGGATTGCTGCAGCACCCACCAGGGGGCAGTAGCTCCCACTTTGGGAATCACTGATCTACATTATTTGGCTGAAACCCTGATTCTGTCTTTTGTTGGTTCTGTTGCTTCAAAGTTTGTTTTGAGGCATTTTTTTTCTTTTGTGGTTATTTGAAGATGAGTTTGGGTGAATTCAGAATGTTCCTTATTCCACTAATTTTGGCTGCTAGAAGCTGTATTCAATTCTTTAAAAAATTTCTCTTTATTAAAAAAAAAACAACTATTACCTTCAACTAAGTATTGCTTCTAAGGTAGAAGAGTGTTAAGGGCTAGGCAAAGGGGATTAAGTGAATTGCCCAAGGTCACACAGTAGTACATATCTAAACCTAGATTTTAAACCTGTACCTTCTGTCTCTAGGCCTGGTTCTTAATCCACTGAGCCATCTACCTGCCCCATTCAATCCTTTTTTAAGGAGAACTTCATCATATCGGTACACACCAAGAAAAATAGTTGTGTGATATAAAGAATTCTAGATAGGGAGCAAGGTGACTCAGAGTTCTAGTCCCAGTTTGTCATTGACTAGTTGTATGATGTTTGATAAGTTATTGTGTACCCCTCTGGTCCTTAGTTTGAAGAATCTATAAATTAAAGGATTTTGAGTAGATTGTTCCTCAGGTCTCTCTTACCTCTATGTCCTCTTTCTGGATCTAGCATGGCATTGGATTAGAGAGCATACATGGACAGGGTATGGGAATTGGCCAACAGGAGGTTCTTCCATGGTATATACTTGGAATAGAGCCTTCACCCTTTTGACTTCAGAGACACTTGATGCATAAACATATTATAGCTAAAGACTGAAGAAGGCCAAAGGTCAGAAAATAATTAAAGAAACTCTAAGCTGGAAAGGACCTCAGTAGCTATCTAATCCAATCCAACATGAACATGAATTCTCTCTCTAACATCTCTGATGGCTGGTCATCCAGTCTTTAGTTAAAGACATCCATTGATGGAGAACCCCTGGCCTTCAAGGAAGCTCGTTACATTTTGGCCAGGCTCTAATTGTTGGGAAGTTTTCCCTTGGATGAAACCTAAATTTGCCTCTTTGTTTCTTCTACTCATTACTCTCAGTTTTCCTTGGGACCAATTGGAACAAATTTAAGTCCTCTTTCACATGATAGACTTTCAAGTCTTAATTCTCTTTGAGACTTTTCTCCTCCAGGGTGAAGATTTGGAGCTCTGTAGACTTTAATTTAGCAGGAAGTTTCTATTAGATATGAAAGGACTGGTCAGGTAAGAGGTCAAGTTCAAGAAAGAGATGAAATAGGGAAGAGTAGTCAGGCTATATCTAGATTGTGGAGGTCAGAGTTGAATTAGTAAGCAGGGTTGATAAATAATGTTGTGTGACTTTGGGCAAATCACTTGACCTTTCTGGACTTTGGTTTCCTCATCTGTAAAAAAGTTGGGGGATTGGAATAGGTGACCTCTAAGATCTTTTCCAGCTCCAAGCCTATGATTCTACAATTTCAGCATTCATCTACTGGGCAAATCACAGACACTTTCAGACCTATCACTTGCTAAGAAATGACCCAGAGAAATGGGTATGTAGGATTTTATATTCCCTCTTCCCCACTCTTCTCCAGGAATCATAGTTCAGGAAAGGGAGATCCACAGGTATGTGGTTGTTTTATTCCTTTCAATTTAACTTGTATTCTATTTCAATATTTTTTTTTCATAATCATGATAGTGATTATTTGTTTGCTGCTCTAGAATTCAGAGAGAAAAATGGGGGGACTTGAGCTAGAAATTTGAATAGATGTAACTAAACAGGTTGTAGTAATTTGAATGTAACATTTCAGAGACATAAACAGATAGTCAATATAAGCTGCTTTGTGAAAATATTGGTGTACTCTTGATTTCACTGTGAAATTCATGCACTAATTTTCAAAATTAATATGCAAAAATGAATCTAACAATGGAAGAGAGATTTAAAGAAAAAACTTAGAATTTATAGTTAGAGGAAAAATTGAATCCCAACTTAAGAAACTTGCTAATTTTTCTTCTCCTCTATGGATATTATTCATATTCATCCTGTAGTCAGAGCAGTAGTATGACATAATATAGATTGCAGTAGTCCTGGGTCTAAATAACAATAATAAAAATAATAATGGCTAACATTCATATAGCATACACCAGACTAAGCATTATCATCTCATTTGATCCTCACAATAACCCTGGGTGGTAGGTGCTATTATTATCCTCATTTTACAGATGAGGAAACTGAGGCAAATAGAGGTCAAATAACTTCCCTAGGGTCATATAGTGTCATTTAAGAGTGGTAGTATCCACTTTACCCTCTCCTTTATTTTTATATCTGAAGTCAGATTTGAATTCAGGTGCTGACCTTGTTCCTTATGTGCTATTTGTGTGACCTTTAGTCTGTAGCTGGATATTTCTGAGCCTCAGTTTCTTTATATGTAAATTGGAAGCACTGGATTCCTTGGTATGCACCAAGCAAGGGATAGGTATACTTGCATTTGATAGCATATCTGGCCCATTTTGAATGCACACCTATGATTGAAAGAGCTTGTCTTTAAGTTTTTTCAAGCTCTATATCCTATTGCCTATGATATTAAATTATTTTATTGGAAGCAAATCATTATCAAAAAGTCCAAGGTTTCTGCTTTTTATAATGTATTTAAAAATTAGAAATTACATGCCACTGTTTTAGTTTAAACAAATAAAGTAAAAATATTGATATAAACTTTGATAATTCAATTAATAAAAAGTATGAATCAGAAATTATGGAAATATTTAATTTTACTTAAAATTGCTTTTTCAATTTCAATGTAGTTAACATATATTTTTTAAACCCTTAACTTCTTTGTATTGTTTCATAGGTGGAAGAGTGGTAAGGGTGGGCAATGGGGGTCAAGTGACTTGCCCAGAGTCACATGGCTGGGAAGTGTCTGAGGCCGGATTTGAACCCAGGACCTCCCATCTCTAGGCCTGACTCTCAATCCACTGAGCTACCCAGCTGCCCCTAGTTAGCATGGTTTTAATTACTTGTCAAAGCAAGATAACTGGGAAAAATCTCTATATAAATAAATTAAGACTATATTTTAAAAGTAGTCTCTTCAGATTTGGGCAAATTTAGGTGGATGCTTCTGGATTTGCTTCAACTAAACTGTATGTACAATTTAGGGCAATGATGAGAAAACTATGGCCTGGGGGGCAGATGCTGCCCCCTGAAATGTTCTATCGGGTCACAGTCATGTGACATTATTCCTAATCTGACAAATACAGCGAGTAGGATACAATACAATGAAACTTCGAAAGAGTTGCCTTAGAAACAGACTGACAGATGAGCATTTCCTTTCCTTTGGCCCCTCTTTAAAAAGTTTGCCCATCACTGGTTTAGGGAAGTATTTATTCTTTTTTTTAAACGTTTATTAATATTCATTTTTAACATGGTTATATGATTCATGCTCCTGCTTTGCCCTTCACCACCGGCACAACCCCCACCCATGGCCGATGCACATTTCCACTGGTTTTATCATGTGTCCTTGATCAAAACCTATTTCCAAATTGTTGGTAGTTGCATTGGTGTGGTAGTTTCGAGGCCACACCCTCAATCATGTCCACCCTAACCCATGCGTTCAAGCAGTTGCTTTTCTTATATGTTTCCTCTCCTGCAGTCCTTCCTCTGAATGTGGGTAGCATCTTTACGAAAAATCCCTCAGAATTGTCCTGGGTCATTGCTTGTTGCTAGTACAGAGGTCCATTGCATTCGATTTTACCACAGTATATCAGTCTCTGTGTACAATGTTCTTCTGGCTCTGCTCCTTTCGCTCTGCATCTGTTCCCGGAGGTCTCTCCAGTTCACATGGAATTCCTCCAGTTTATTATTCCTTTTAGCACAATAGTATTCCATCACCCGCATATACCACAGTTTGTTCAGCCATTCCCCAATTGAAGGACATTCCCTCCTTTTCCAGTTTTTTGCCACCACAAAAAGCGCAGCTATGAATATTTTCGTACAAGTCTGTT
>NC_058133.1:443311837-443312921 GCF_016433145.1 Gracilinanus agilis | reverse complement strand
CGCAGCTATAAATATTTTCGTACAAGTCTGTTTATCTATGGTCTGTTTGGGGTACAAACCCAGCAATGGTATGGCTGGATCAAAGGGCAGGCAGTCTTTTATAGCCCTTTGGGCATGATTCCAAATTGCCAGCCAGAATGGCTGGATCAGTTCACAGCTCCACCAGCAATGCATTAATGTCCCAATTTTGCCACATCGCCTTCAACATTCATTACTCTCCCCTTCTTTCATTTTAGCCAATCTGCTAGGTGTGAGGTGATACCTCAGAGTTGTTTCGATTTGCATTTCTCTAATTATTAGAGATTTGGAACACTTTCTCATGTGCTTATTGATACTTTTGATTTTTTTACCTGAAAATTGCCTATTCATGTCTCTTGCCCATTTATCAATTGGGAAATGGTTTGATTTTTTATACAATTGATTTAACTCCTTGTATATTTGAGTAATTAGACCCCTGTCAGAATTTTTTGTTATAAAGATTTTTCCCCAATTTGTTGTTTCCCTTCTGATTTTGGCTGCATTGTTTTTGTTTGTACAAAAGCTTTTTAGTTTAATATCATCAAAACCATTTAATTTACATTTTGTAATTTTCTCTAACTCTTGCTTGGTTTTAAAATCTTTCCTTTCCCAGAGATCTGACAAGTATACTATTCCATGTTCACTTAACTTATTTATAGTTTCCCTCTTTCTATTCAAGTCATTCACCCATTCTGAATTTATCTTGGTATAGGGTATGAGATGTTGATCTAAAACTAATCTCTCCCATATTGTTTTCCAAATTTCCCAGCAGTTTTTATCAAATAGTGGATTCATGTCGCAAAAGTTGGGCTCTTTGGGTTTATCATACACTGTCTTGCTGATGTCATTTACCCCAAGTCTATTCCCTTCATCCTCCTCTCTGTCTCTTAGCCAGTACCATATTGTTTTGATGACTGCTGCTTTATAGTATAGTTTAATATCTGGTACTGCTAGGCCCCCTTCCTTCACATTTTTTTCATTATTTCCCTTGATATTCTTGATCTTTTGTTATTCCAAATGAAATTTGTTATAGTTTTTCCTAATTCAGTAAAGAAGTTTTATGGTA
>NC_058133.1:443311141-443311738 GCF_016433145.1 Gracilinanus agilis | reverse complement strand
TTATATGGTCTAGGGTGATTTTAAATGGTGTTTCTCTTTCTGCCTCCTGCTGCTCTAATGTGTTGGAAATATATAGAAATGCTGATGATTTATGTGCATTTATTTTGTATCCAGCAACTCTGCTAAAGTTGTTGATTATTTCTACAAGCTTCTTAGTTGATTCTCTGGGATTTTTTAAGTAGACCATCATATCATCTGCAAAGAGTGATAGCTTAGTCTCCTCCTTGCCTATTTTGATACCTTCAATTTCTTTTTCTTCTCTAATTGCTACTGCTAGTGTTTTTAGTACAATGTTAAATAATAGAAGTGATAATGGGCATCCTTGTTTCACTCCTGATCTTATTGGGAAGGCTTCTAATTTATCCCCATTGCATATGATTCTTGTTGATGGTTTTAGGTATATACTGTTTATTATTTTTAGGAAAGGTCCTTCTATTCCTATACTTTCCAGGGTTTTCAATGGGAATGGATGCTGTATTTTGTCAAAGACTTTTTCAGCATCTATTGAGATAATCATGTGATTTTTGTTTGTTAGACTATTGATATGGTCAATTATGTGGATGGTTTTCCTAATGTTGAACCATCCTTGCATTCCTG
>NC_058133.1:443308805-443311071 GCF_016433145.1 Gracilinanus agilis | reverse complement strand
TGATATGGGATTATTTAGGTATTCTATTTCTTCTGCTGTTAATCTAGGCAATTTATATTTTTGTAAGTATTCATCCATATCTCCTAGATTGTTATATTTATTCCCATATAATTGGGCAAAATAGGTTTTAATGATTGCCTTAATTTCCCCTTCATTAGAGGTGAGGTTTCCCTTTTCATCTTTGATACTGTCAATTTGGTTTTCTTCTTTCCTTTTTTTATTAGATTGACCAGTACTTTGTCTATTTTATCTGTTTTTTCAAGATACCAGCTTTTAGTCTTATTTATTAATTCCATAGTTCTGTTACTTTCCATTTTATTAATTTCTCCCTTGATTTTTAGTATTTCTAATTTAGTTTTTATCTGGGGATTTTTAATTTGCTCGCTTTCTAGGTTTTTAAGTTGCATGCCCAATTCACTAATCTCTGCCCTCCTTAATTTGTTAATATATGCACTCAAGGATATAAATTTCCCCCTGAGTACTGCCTTGGCCGCATCCCACAGAGTTTGGTAGGATGTCTCATCATTGTCATTCTCTTCTATGAAATTGTTGATTGTTTCTATAATTTCTTCTTTGACTAACTGGTTTTGGAGAATCATATTATTTAATTTCCAATTAGTTTTTGATTTGCCTGTCCAGGCGCCCTTACTAATTATTATTTTTATTGCATTATGATCTGAGAAGGTTACATTTATTATTTCTGCTCTTTTGCATTTGTTTGCAATGTTTCTATGCCCTATTACATGGTCAATATTTGTGAATGTACCATGTGCAGCTGAAAAGAAGGCGTATTCCTTTTTGTCCCTATTTATTTTTCTCCACATATCAATTAAATCTAATTTTTCTAGGACTTCATTCACCTCTCTTACCTCTTTCTTATTCAATTTTTGTTTTTATTTATCTAGATATGAAAGAGGAATATTTAGATCTCCCACTATTGTGGTTTTACTATCTATTTCTTTCTTGAGCTCTGCCAGTTTCTCCTTTATGAATTTGGATGCTATGCCACTTGGTGCATACATATTGAGCACTGTTATTTCCTCATTGTATATACTGCCTTTAATCAGGATGTAATGACCTTCCCTGTCTTTTTTAATCATATCTATTTTTACTTTGGCTTTGTCAGAAATCATAATAGCCACTCCTGCCTTCTTTTTCTCATTCGATGCCCAAAAGGTTTTGCTCAAGCCCTTAATCTTAAACTTGTGTATGACCACCCGCATCCATGTGTTTCTTATAGACAGCATATGGTAGGATTTTGGTTTCTAATCCACTCTGCTATTTGCTTCTGTTTTATGAGCAAGTTCATCCCATTCACATTCAGAGTTATAATTATCAGTTGTGTATTCGCTGACATTTTTGTATCCTCCCCTAGTTCTACTCCTTCTTCTTACACTATTTCCTTTTAAACCATTGGTTTGCTTTAAGCCAGTAACCCTTATCCCCTCCCTTGCTTAGCTTCCCTTTTTACCCCCTCCCTTATTATTCCCCTATTTTTATTTTTAAAGGCGTAATGAATTCCCTCCCCCTTCTTCTCCCCTCCCTTTTTTGACCTCCCCATTCCCCTGCTCCCCTTGGTTTATCCTTTCTGACTTTCTCAGTAGGGTTAGATAGAGTTTTATATCCCAATGGATAATATAGCTACTCTTCCCTCTCAGGGTTAATTACACTGAGAGTAAGGTTTAAATATTACCTCTTAATGCTCTCTTCCCCTCCTTCTTATAATAGTATTTGTCCCCTCCCCTTCCCATGCCCTCTTTGTGCATAATAGAATATCCTATTTTTCTTATTCAGTCAAGTTTCTCTTGGTGTCCCCTATTATTCACCCCTCTTTCCCACCCCCCATATCATCTTAGACCATTTAATATTCCAACCTCTCCCTACGAATTATTCTTCTGATTACTATAATAGTGAATACTAAAATAGTGAATAGAGTTCACTACAGAGAATTATAGATAGCATTTCTTCACATAGGAATACAGATAATTAGATCTTATTGAAGCCCTTAAAGAGGTAAATTTAAAAAATATGAGTTTTCTTTTTTCCCCCTTTGTTTCTTATTTACCTTTTCATGTTTCTCTTGATTTTTGTGGTTAGATATCAAACTTTCCATTTAGTCCCGGTCTTTTCTGTGCAAATACTTGGAAATCTTCTATCTTGTTGAAAGCCCATACTTTCCCCTGGAAGTATATAGTCACTTTTGATGGGTGGTTGATCCGTGGTTGAAGACCAAGTTCTCTTGCCTTTCTGAATATCATATTCCAAG
>NC_058133.1:443276696-443293960 GCF_016433145.1 Gracilinanus agilis | reverse complement strand
CCTTCAGGGAGGAGGAAAGTTGGAAGACCAAAACAGACCTGGCGAAGATCTGCTGAAAATGAAACAAAAACGGTCGGAATGATATGGGCCCAGCTGGGGGAAGTTGCCCAGAACAGAGTCCGTTGGCATGAGATGGTTGCGGCCCTATGCTCCTAAGGAGTCAACAGGAATAATAATAATAATAATAATAATAATAATAATAATAATAATAATAATAATAATCATAACTTCTCCATAGGGCAAGATAAAATTCAATTAGTCTCATTATTCTTCCCTCTCTAAGCCATTAACAATGAGAGTGAGAGTAAGGTTTAGTATACCCTTCACCACCCTCATCTTCCATTCCACTATAATAGTTTTTCTGCTCCTCACTTTTTTATTTGATATACTTTATTCCATTTTCTTCTCTTTTCCCATTTCTCTTAGTGCAATCTTCTTTTTCACTTCTAGATTTTTTTGCATATCATTCTAAACAGCTTGCTACCACACCATATCTCTCTATATAATTCTAACTACCATGATAATGATAAAAATTTTTAAGAGTTACTGTGATAATTAGATTAAGTCTACACTGCCCATCTTTAGATTTAATCACCAAAGGTGAGAACACCTCTAATTCTGGGACGTCCATGTGGTAGAGTGAGGGATAAATCAGAATCAACTGACTTGCCTCCTAGGCAGTCTATGAGAATTATTTATTGTGATTGGACATGCAAATTAGGAGGGAGGAACAGGAAGTGATGCATAAGTGACCCCTTTAAAAGGAGAAGGTCCTCAGTCAGCTGAGGTCTTCGGTGGAAGAGAACATCTGATGAGGACCTATTCTGGTTCATAGAGGAGTGTTGGAATGCTGAGATTGTGGTGGGACCTCTGACTGCTTCCCTTTGAATTGTCACTTGGGTAAGTCAGGCTGACTCTCTCTCTCTTCCCTTGGCGTTTCTGGAGGCTCTACCCTCAGGGAGGCCTCTCTTGCCTCTCTAATTGTAAAAGGCCTTGTGGCTAGAAGCCTTGTTTAATTAACCTCTGTGCTCCTCTGCTGGGCCTTTAAATTCTTACCTGGGCCAGAGTTTCTCTCTCTCAATTTCCCTACCTTCAACCTTCCTAATTGTAAATAAATCACCATAAAAGTCAATTTTGACTTGAGATTATTCTTGATTGAGGATTGATAATAGTCCAATCCTCTGACAACCATCTTTTCTTTTTTTTTCTTTTTTTTTTTTTACATTTTTAAACTCTTAACTTCTGTGTATTGGCTCCTAGGTGGAAGAGTGGTAAGGGTGGGCAATGGGGATCAAGTGACTTGCCCAGGGTCACACAGCTGGGAAATGTCTGAGGCCGGATTTGAACCTAGGACCTCCTGTCTCTAGGCCTGGCTCTCAATCCACTGAGCTATCCAGCTGCCCCCTGACAACCATCTTTTAATATATTGAACCCATAAAACCCTTTTTTCACCCTTACATTACAGATGTCTTTCTATATGGGAATATAAATAATTTGACATTATTGAAGGCCTTAAATTGTTCTCTTTCTTATTTACCTCTTAATGCTTATCTTGAATTTTGAATTTGGATATCAGTTTTGATGGGTAGGTAATTCTTGGTTGTAAAACCAGTTCCCTTGCCTTCTGGAATATAATATTCCAAGCTTTCTAGTCCTTCCATGTGGAAGCTGCCTGATGCTGTGTAATCCTAACTGGGGCTCCATGTTATTTGAATTGCTTCTTTCTGACTCCTTACAGTAGTTTCTCCTTCGCCTGGGAGTTTCTGAACTTGGATATAACATTCTTGCGAGTTGTCATTTGGGGATTTGTTGCAGGAGGTAATCTATGGATTCTTTAAATTTCTATTTTTCCTTCTTGTTTAAGAATATCAGGGAAGTTTTCTTTGATAATTTCTTGTATTATGATGGCAAGACTTTTTTTTTTTTTTGATCATGAGTTTCAGGTAGTCCAATAATTCTTAAATTGCCTCTCCTGGATCTGTTTTCCAAGTCAGTTGATCTTTCAATGAGCTATTTTATATTTTCTTCCATTTTAAAAATTTTTTGATTTTGTTTTATTGATTCTTGATGTCTTATGAAGCCAATAGCCTCTATTTGCCCAATTCTAATTTTTAAAGAATAAATTTCTTCCATGACCTTTTGATCCTCCTTTTCCATTTGGTCTATTTTACTTTTCAGGAAAGTCTTTTCATCATTAGATTTGTGTGCCTCTTTTTTCTAATTGACCAGTTTTGCTTTTTAAGCTGTTATTTTCTTTCTGCATTACTTTCATTTCTTTTCCCCATTTTTCTTCCCATGTTTCTTCAACATAGATTTTTGAATTTCTTTTTGAATTCTTCCATTCCTATTTTTCTTTGAAGTTTTGCATGTGTTTTCTTGGACTTCACCATCCCCTACTGACTCTGTACCTTGCTCTTTGTCTCCAAAGAAATGTTTCTAGTGTTAGCTGTTTCTTTTATTGTTTGTTCATTTTCCCAACCTTTTTTTGCCCTGGACTGGCAATTTTAAAAGCTGATGATTCTGTTTCTTCTGCTGATAGATTGTAGGACTCAGCACTCAGAGCTCTGGGGCTAAGGGTTTTACCACAATGTACGCTTGAAATGACCAAGAGAAATGGACTTGAGGGCCTCCCTGCAGGCTGGTGCCAGAGCCTGAGACTTTAATGTGGGGGGTTCTGGGATGTTCTGCTGTCAGTATAGGCAGGGTCCTGGGATCCTCAAGTTGACCTAGGCCTGGTCTCAGGACCTGGCGCAGTAGGTGGGGATGGGGTGTGATTGGTCAGCACTTCTCTGCATGCAATGTTGCTTCTATTTCCCCTTTATCCTGTGAAAATAGACTCTGCTTACCTTTCAAGTTGGGTTCAGCAAGAGAGCCCCCTCACTCTGTCTTGCTATTGGTTTTTGATTCTTGTCTGTTTAAGGTGCTTTTTAAAGATTGGTTTGGAAGGATTGTCAGAGCAGTTTTAGCTTTTGCTGCTACTAAGCTGCCATTGTGGTTCTGCCCATTGGGGTCAGATTTGAACCCCAGACCTCCCAACAACAGGTTTGTCTCTCTATTCACTGAGTCACCTACATGCCCCTTGCATGATTATTCTTGATCAAGCCATGCTGAGTCGTTGGGATCCTCACTTCTTTTTCTCATATTTGCTAATCATTCCTTACATAATTTTGTCAGGGTCTGAAATCAAGATCACTGTTCTATAATATATACGATCTATTTCCTTTTCCCTCTTCATTAAAAAAATTGGCACAAAATGTTCTCTTAGATCATATGGTTCCTTTATCATTCTCAACAATATTATAAGAATTATTGACTCAGTCTCAGCAAATGCAACTGCCAATTCATTTCCATAGAATATAGTTCATCTAGGCCTGGACATTTGAACTCATTAGAGGAAGCTAAGTCTTACCATCTCTTTACTGTTATAAAAAAATAAGTAATCTGAGTGGGTCTCAAAGGCAATTTGGGTGTGAGGAAGGATAAAGGGGATATAGGTGATTATAAGGTGATTGGAGGAGAAATGAAGGTGTGGGAATGTATATAGGAGATAAGGGAAATGGGGTATGTAGGAGAGGGCAGCTCAAACAGGTTTATTCACAGAGGCTAGAGACAGAGGATATTGTGGAAGATAGGCTGAATCCTTCTAGACAAAGAAAAGTATCTCTATAGGTACAAAGGAGTTGGGCCAGTCAGAAATGTTTTAACTCAGGCTGGAGTGCTTCTCTAGTCAGTTTCCAAAGTTCCTTGAGGGAGGAGTTGAAGGGGCTCCTCCCTGCCAGAGAAACTGTTAGTAGGAGGAAGTCTTGGGTAACCACTTCCTGCCAAGACGGATACTCGCAGTTCCCTCAAGAAAATAAAAGAAAATGATTTCTTCCCTTTCAGCCCTTGTCTTAATTTTGACACAATGATTCACCAAAGGGTTTGAATAGGTAACAAGGAGATTTATTAATACCAGGGTCAGTCAGAAGGGGAGAAGGGTTTAGGGTTTTCTAATTGCTGCTAGGGAGAGGGGTGATGGTGGGGGATGGGTCGTGAAGAGGTTGAGACTGAGAGAGCTTGCTCTCTCAGTCAGGAAGATTTGACTGCCTTTTAAGTAAAGTCTTTATCAAATCACTAAAACTAGGGGTAACTTATTTGAGGATACGCTATTTGTCTATAGAAACTAAACCCACAATGTCCAATCCCCCAACCCTCCCTTCCACCCAGGGCCCAAAGGAAATTCAGGGGAAGGGGAGGGATATAGATGGAGAGATCAGGGAGAGGTCCAGAGAAATGAGATAGGTCTAAATTTCCCCAAGACAAGATAAGCACAGGCCAAGGCCGAAGCAATTAGGTCAAAGCCAAGCCGAAAGGCCTAAGCCAACAGGCTAAGCCAAAGCAAAAGCCTCCAGCCATAGCGAAAGCCAGAAGGCAAAATCCCTGTCAGTTGGAACTTAACCTCTATTTATAGCTTTAAGTTCTAACTGACTTTCTGAAGATTCTAAGACTTCTAACTGACTTTTTGTGACTGTTAGAAATTACAGAAGCAAAAGGTTTCTGTTAGTCACCTTGCATTACACTACTTATTTTGGGTAACAATTCCCTATGAGCCATTTTTGTTCCATCCTTTCCATTCTCCTTGGTAGAGAAAATAGCTATCAAATAAGCTGAATGTAATTGCTTTCTTTCATCAGTCATCATTGTACTGTCTAACCCAAGAAGCCATCCTATAAACTCTCTGATTTAATCTTTGATTAATATATGTGTGTGTGCCTTTAACATTTGGTGGGAAGGATTAGGAGGTAAATTGTTCTGAAGACACTAAAGGCTGCTGTAGAATCTCTTGGATAATGAAAGGACAAACTAATGTAGACACATCAAAGCATAGATGTACATGTGTGCCAAACAAATGTAAGTTCATATTATGAGTCTTTTGGTTCAATGAGGTGCATGACTTATGATTAAAAGTAATGTGTTAAATTTTAAGTTAATTAAGTTTGGTGGAGTTGTGGACAGATAAGTAGATTAATATGCTTCCAGTTAGGCCATCAAGGCTTAGAAAGGTTGCCTTGTAGGAAGTGAAAGAAGCTATACCTTAAGGCTCTAGATGTTGCAATTCAAGTATACTAATAGATAGCATTAAGGTTTGCAAAGTTCTTTAAATATGTAACTTATCATAAATGTATATGGTGTATAATTATATATTATATAGAACTATATATAATATAATATATATTAAATATGTAACTTCTTATCTTTTTAAGAGAGATAAAGTTCTGTTCCTAATCACTGTTTCAAACACTTTTCTGTGTCTCTCTTTACAGGGATTTAAAATCGTCTCTGTGCCACAAAAACTTTATCCTCCAGTTCTGATCTCACAATAGCTTAGTGTCTTCCTGGGCTGAAAAGAACTACAATTCCAAGGGTCTTTAGTGACTTAACCCTCTTGGAAAGGCAGTTAATCCAAGCCTTACTAGACGAACTGTTACAAATACATTGTTGGTTTGTACAAACAAAACTAATAATCTAGGACAGGATAAGGATTGAAGTGGTCTACTGAGGGAAAAAAGTGTCTTTGTATCAAGTATCTGAAATAAAAGTCTGATATCCAACACGTATAGACAATTAGTAGAAACAGACAAGACCAATACCTATTTCCAAATAGATATTTGGTTAAAGGATATGAACAAACAGTACTGAAAGGAATAGTTTCAGGTTATTACCAGGCATGTGAAAAGATGCTCCAAATCACTAATAATAAGAGAAATGAAAATCAAAACAAATATATTGTTGGTTGAGTCACAGACACATAAACATTTCAGAGGGAAACATGGCAATATGCAATGAATCAGAAAACTGATCATACTTTTTGGCCCACTGATTCTCATGACTAGAATTCTATCCCCTAAAAATCATAAAAAGGACAAAAAAACTCTATATACAAAAATATTCATAGCTTCTTTATAACAGCAAAAAATTGGAAACAACCTATATGTACAATAATTGGAGAACGACATTTTGATATAATAATGCAATCGAATATTATGGTGTCATAAAACTATAAATATGGGACATATAAAGAAATATGGGAAAATTCATATGAGAGGCTATTATGAGAAAAATCAAAATCATAAGCATATACATATATATATATATAGGCTACAATACATGTATTAAAACATACAAAAAAAAAGAAAAAAGAGGAAGAAAAGCAAAATTAAAGATAAGGAAATTTCTGATTGTCTTAAGGGTTTCCCCCTTTCCCACAATCTCATTTGATCATTTGACATGTGTTTCTTTAAAGGTTTAGAAAGTTTAGGTAACATTTTACATATTTATTTACTTGATTTTGCTGATAATTATTAAACAATTTTTAAAAGTTATGTGGAAAATAATCTATGATAAAGGGATATATCTGTTTATTCCTTGACATGAAACAGATATTTGAGGAAGCCTTGTTTTTTCTCTTTGACCTTTATTAAACTTATGCTTCTCTGAGAAAGTCATAATACTTAGAACTAGAAGAGTCTTCAAGAGTTTAAATCAAGAGACCTCCTTCCTGGTACCTTAGTTTCCTACCTAAATAGTTCGTTTTCTTCATTTTACAGGTGAGGAAACTAAGGCCAGGGAGATTCATAGAAATAAAAAATTTGAGTGGGAAGCAAGCCATTGAGTTCAACATCCTTGTTTTACATATAATATTGGACCAGAGAAGCTAACTTGCCTAAGATCACTGAGATAAAGAATAACAAAGCTCGGATTTGAACCCAGATTCTTTGACTTCAAATCCAGCTTTCTTTTGATCATAAGTATGAAATTTTTGTGACATACTTTGGTGCCTCTTGAAATCTATTTTCTCAAACCTGAGAGGCAGTTTGGAACAATATATAGGTATTTAACTGGCCTCAGAGTCAAAAAGGCTGGTAATCAAGTGGCATTTCTGGCATACACTACTGTAGTATCCTGGTCAAATCATTTAACTTCTCAATGTTCTAGTCAACTGTCTTAGACTATAAGAGGCCAACCAAACTTTGTAGTGGGAGTTTCTTCATCTGGGTTTTCCCTAATTCAATGAAATCATTGGACCAGAATATTTTTTTAAACCCATTTTCCAATTTTCCCCTAACACATATTCTCCTGATTTCTATATATCTCTCCTTTGTTGAATATTCCTACCATCTTTCTGGGCAACTTGGTGGTGCAATGGATAGAGCAGTAGGCTTGGAATCAGGAAGTCTCATCTTCATGAGTTCAAATCTGGCTCCAGACACTTACTTGATGTGTAGCCCTTGGCAAGTGACTTAACCCTGTTTGCCTCAGTTTCTCATCAGTAAACTGAACTGGAGAAGGAAATGGCAAACCATTGAGTATCTTTGCCAAGAAACTCCCCCAAAAATGGGGTCACAAAAGAGTCTGAAAAAATTCAGTCACACTAACACCACCATTTCCCACCATTTTTATCTACAGATAAAATAAGGTTAATCATTTCACATGTGATCTATCATGTGTTCTTAATTCTTTAAATGCAACTATTTGGAAACATTACTTCTGGAAGCTGAAGATTACTCTTGAATAAGGCTCTATCTTTGGTTTGATAACACAGTAATAATGTTTCCATTTTGTTGCTATTCCCTTGAAATCATAATTTACTGGTTGGGATTATGATATGATGGTGTCCCTGAGTGAAGTTGTGAGGTGCTCTGCCTTCTCCCTACACTTGCATGATATAATTCACTCCAGGGAAAATTCAAAAAATTGCCCTGTTAGGTAATGCATTTACAATTTCTCCCCTATTTTTATAATTTGCAGCACAGAACAGATTCTGTACATTGGGTTGCCATAGGACAAGGACTACTTGTTCTGAAAATAGCATGACATTCCAATAGCTTAAGCTATTTATGTTCCAGAGTGCCTTAACCTGGCCAAATATTTCAAGGCATGATGTTCCTGCAATGAAAATGTTTATTTGGCAGTAAACATTATTACAGCTTTTTTTTTTTGACCATCATGGTTTCTTTCCTTTCAGAACAGGTTAGCAATTTTGATTTTCTCTTGTATGTGTCTGATTACTTTTCTTCTATATGGTAGGCAATAATTTTGCTAAGTGTTTAGGGTTGCTTCCTGTTTACTTTAATCAAGAGGCATGGAAAGGGACATAGTCAAGGTGGAATTTTGGCATTGACTTCAACTAGCCTAAGAAGCTTCTAAAAAGTGTAGGCTCTCAGACAATGTCACAGTGTTTTCAGTTTATAACTCTAGCCCCACACCACTATAACGTGCTGATTCAATGAAAATAACATAGCTTCAAAATTTTTGTTTATGCAGCAAAGGTGGTGCAGAAACTAGTTTTTGCAGAATCACAGGATTATAGCATTCTATCTGTTTAAGATTGAATGCTCATTTTTTTCTGGTTATGCAAATGATATGATCCCTATATTATTTCCATTTTTTGTGTGTGGGCCTACTGGTGTTTAATTTTTTAAAAGTAGGTAAAAATAAAAGCAGCCCACCAGGTGGCAAAAGCTAAACAAACCATATTTATTGATATGTTTTTCACAACCTCTATATTTCTCAATATATCCCTCTCCTGCTCTATACAGAAAGTAATTTCTTATAGCAAAAAAAAACCCAGAAAGAAAAAGTAATTAAGCAAAATGAATCAATTTATTAGGTGAGCAGGATTCCATTTTCAAGAACATTTACAATGTAGAGTTAACACACTTCTTTCAGTGTTACAGAGAAAGATGGAAGTGGGCCCAAGTTCTTAACAAATCATAAACTCTGGTAGGAACCAGAAATGTTTTGAATATAGTCCCAGCAACAGAGTATGTATGCTTTCCAAGAGCTGTTCTTGTTTAGTGTATCATACTCCTGTTGTTTAATTGTTTTCTGTTGTGTCCACTTCTCTATGATTCTACTTTGAGTTTTCTTGGCAAAGATACTGGAATGGTTTTCCATTTCCAACTCCAGTTAATTTTATAAATTAGGAAACTGAGGCAAAAAGGGTGATTTGCCTAGAGTCACAGAGCTAATAAGTATCTGAGGTTGGATTTGAACTCAGGTCTCCCTATCTCTAGTACTGGTATCAGATTCACTGTTCCACTTAGCTGCCCCCATTTATCTGTAGGCTGGCCATTGGAAGGTGAATTATTTAACCACGGTAACCCAAGTTATTTAAAAGTAATGGAGACTTTTCCCAGAGTTAATTCTTGAAAACATACATTGTGCACATTTATTTGCTATTGTGTAACTTTCTTTGTGAAGACGAACATTCGCAGAATCTGAAGTTTTTGGAAACTAATGATCCCAGGAGAAGACAGGGGGTGGGAGGAAGAATTCTAGGTAAAAGAGTAAACTATAAAATTCAGTCATGATCACTCTGAAATGTTAATGAAGTAAATGATTAGCAGGCATAAACCACACATAAAATTCTCACGCATTCCACTTGAATATCAAAATTATTTGACAGTTTTGATAGAGTTGTGTTTCATAGACACTACATTATACCCTGAAAACTGCAAAATTTTGTGTTTTGGGAGGAATGTCAAAAAGTGCTCAACTTGAGTTAATTATACTTGGTTAGTGATGCAAATCTTCCTTTAGACACTTCGTTTTCCATCCTAATTAGTGACTTTCTCAGTCCCCCTCAGCTTCCATCAACAACTAAGTCTAAGAACAGCCTTTAACTGGAAATCTTGCTTCAAAATAAATTTAATTGGTTTAATATGCTGTATCCATCAACCCCAATTCCCAACAACCATACCTTTGAATGAGAGTTACTTAGTTTCTTGGAAATTAGCTAAAAAGAAAGCCCAAAAATGGAAATAGATTTTCTGTGCTGGAGTCTCTGCAACTATAGTTTCATGTAAAAAGAGGATGCTCTGTGAGTGAGATAGCCTCATAGCATTATATTCCTGTATATGCTCTGAGAGTTTCAGACAAGTGTTCCTTATTAAAAGCAACAGAAGTTTCTTTCCTTTCTGCCTCAAGCAAGTCTTTGGGGTGCTGCACATCAAAACATAGCTTTTCTTCATCCATTTTAATGGGTAGGAAAGAGTTCAGAGTTTTTAGGTTCAGAGACTGATATAGTCTCACTTTGACCCTTCCCAACATGTTACATGCCCCGCAGTTCTCTTCACTGGAGTGTGGCAAGCACAGCTGAATTTTCATCAATCTCACAAAAGGAAGACAATACATCTGATCTCCTGTGCAGGCAAAAAATGACTACTCCAATAACTCAGAATGGGTGATTGCAGTTCATTTCCTCCAGAGGTGGCCACATATCTGTGCCTGTAATCTGGCAGGCTGAATATTAATCTGAGAATTTATCTCAGTATTAAAAATATCCAATTTCCTGGTGATACTTTCAGAATCATAACTAGTACATGGAAGCAGGGATCAGGGGTCCTAGTCCTAGAGGTCAATGTTTTCTAGACTCCTACAATCTTGTTCTCTTATCTGTTGATCACTCCTTCATAGTCTTCTTTGCAGAATTTTCATCCAACAGCCCAGGGTCATTAACCTCCCACCTCCATCCCCAAAGTTCTATACTGGACTCTCTTCTATTCTCCTTATTTCACTTGGTTACCATAACAACTTCCATATTATCATTCTGTATCATTATCCCTACATCTCTATATCCAGCTTTAGTCTTTCTCCTGAGCAATATCAATGCACATCATCAATATCAACATATTACCTACTGTCTTCTTAGACATTTTGAAATGGATGGCTACAGATATTTCAAACTCAACCTATGCAAAACATTCATCATAGTTCCCTTTCCCTCTTCTGAACTTTTCTATTATTTGTTGAAGGCACTTCTATCCTCCTTGGCACTAAGCCTTGTCCTTCTCAACTCTTCATTCTCACTCAATTTCAATAAATGCTTTTCCAATTTATTAATTCATCCATTCTGTTCTATTTTGATAAAAATACGTTTTTAGTATCAGATAGCTCAGTATTTGAATATATGAGATTTATAGCAAAATGCTATCAAAATGAAGTCTCAATGTGATATTTGAAATTTGGAAGATAAGGGATGAGAATATAAATACTATATAAATTATTAAGTTGGTTTGTTTCTTTAAAAATACATCTGAAAGAAAACATAAGAACAACTGAGAATTAGGAAGAATTAAAAAATTCTTCAGTTTTCCATGGCACCAGGCACACTGTATAGCAATACCAATGAGCAACACCTGAAGTGCAGTCATATTCCTACTGAAGACTTTGAACTTCTGTATTTGATTTACAAGCCTACACAGTGTTCAAAAGAATTCTCCACAGATATAATTACTGTTAATTATGACTCTGGACATTGCTTTATGCTCTTCATTTTTAGGGAATGATATTTCATTTTAGTAATATTTTCCAGTAAAGTGCTCTTTGGAGAGCATGACTGAAAGCTTCTTCCCCTTGTGGCTTCCAAAGGTTAGGCTCATCCTGTCAAATTTGGGACTTGTTCTCATTGGTATTGTTCTATCGCAGATATAAGCAGATCAAATCAGGAGGTGATGGAAGGCATTCACAAACCAGTTTACAGAGAGAGAAACCTAGTTTAATAAATTGTGCTAGAGTTTTCTCCAGAGCATACACATCACATTGTGAACTTCTAGGGAGTCTTTCAATGAAATTTTTTAATATCAGTGGAGTTAACTTCAGATGGTCAGATTAAAAAAAACATTTATTAAATAATTATTATGTACCACACATTGTGCTAAGCATTGGGGATACAAAGACATGACAGTTCTGGCTCTCAAGATGGTAGGGAGGGCAAGATGGTGTCCTAAAGCTGGGATGAGATTTGCAGAGCAGATATCACCTTACAAAAAGATAAGTTTCTGGAGATCATGAAGTCCAGGAAGGCAATCAGGTGGGAAATGATATAGTGAACCACACCTCTCCCCAGCCCAGCCCAGGCATTCTTAAATGAAGGAGGATTTGAAAGGAATTCTCTAATGTCCATCCTTTCCAATCAAAGGGAGGAAGGGGCTGAAGGGAAGGGTATGATGAGGAGTTAATGTTTCAGAGTTGGTAGAATAATAATAATAGCTAACATATAAGTACTTACTATGTGCCAGACATTGTGCTAAACATTTTACAGTTTTCTCATTTGTTCCTCATAACAATCCTGTGAGGTAGATGTTATCATTAGGCTTATTTTACAGATGAGGAAACAAAGGTAAACTGGTTAAAGTGACTTGCCCAGGGTAACACAGCTAGTAAGTATCTGAAGTCATATCTGAATTCAGGTACCCTCCCAATGTTTATCCACTGCATCGCTTTGCTACCCTGTGTTGTAGAATGATAAGATTCTAGAGATCATGAGGTTCAAGAGAACGAAACTGAAAATTACTCCCATGTAGTGGTTAAGAATGCTCTCTCTCCTTTTCTCTCTCTCTCTCTCTCTCATTTTAAAGTTTAAAATGTTTTTTTTTAACTATTCTAACATGACGGTATTCTAGTAGCACCAGAACAAAATTCCTTGTGTTGGATTCTACGCTTCTGAGACAAAATTGTATATACTTAAGTGATCCCTTAATCGTCATCTTCTTGTTCTTGTTCTTGTTCTCCTCCTCCTTCTCCTTCTCCTCCTTCTTTTTCTCCTCTTCCTCCTCTTCCTCCTCCTTCTTTTCCTCCTCCTCCTTTTCCTCTTCTTCCTCCTCCTCCTCCTCTTCTTCCTCTTCCTCTTCCCCTTCCCCTTTCACCTTTTTTCTTGTAGTTTATTGCCTCTCTACTAAGAAAAGGGAGATGTTTAATTGTCCTTTAAAACCATTGAATTGGTCATTGCACTGAATCATAATATTTTATAGGACTGTTTTCATTTGTATTTTTATTGTTATCCTAATTGTTTTCTTTGTCCTGAGTTATTAGTTCATGTATCTTCACATATTTCTTTAATTCTTCATATTCCTCATTCTATGTGTATCATTCTTATTCCATTACATTTGTCTTTAGGCTGTGAGGTGTAGTGGATAAAGAGTTAGTCTCATTGCCAGGAAGGCTTGGGTTCTGAAATATATTGTCTGTGTGATCTTTGTTAAATCACTTAACCTCACAGTGCCCTAGGCAACTCTCTATGATCATCAGTTGCAGAGAATGTGCAGTCTGCTTTGGTGGAGGGAGTTTCCTCATTCAAGAGTTCCTTATGCCAATAAAAATTACAGGTTCAGCTCCTATTCCTCTGTTCATGTACCAGTCTTTTCAGCCATTCCTCAATTGATGGACACTCACTTCACTTTAGGTTTTTGCTACTGTAAAAATCAACAGTTCTTTAAAGCTTTCACTTCCTCTTATCCCCTCTTTCTTATATCTTTTCTTCTCAGATCACACACTCGACCTTGTCTCTGCTTTTCTCAGACTATTTCCTTGATAGTGATCTCAGGTTTCATTCTTAAATCCCCTAAATCCTTGCTCCCATCACTTCTAAAGCCCTCAGCTTCCAGTTTTCCCCTAACATTCACTATTTTTCTTTATAGAAATTTTATTGGTTTTCCTTCCAATTCAGGTATCTTCAATAAACATTTATTTAGGGGTGACTGTGCAAGGCCTTGGGAATGCAAAGATGACAAAGAGAATTGCTACCCTCAAGGAGCATAAACTTTGTTGGAGATGATGTAAAATGTAAATCAGGAGACAATACAAGATAGTTTGTGTTTGGAGAGTCCTAATAATTTCTGCAATCAGAAAAGGACTCCTGGGGTGGCTAGATGCCTCCAATGGATAGAGAACCAGGGCTAGAGATGAGAGGTCCTGGGTTCAAATTTGACCTGGACCCTGCCTAACTTTGTGACCGTGGGCAAGTCACTTAACCCTAATTGCCTAGCCCTTGGTGCTCTTTTATCTTGAAACTGAAATTTGTATTGATTCTAAGACAGAAGATAAGGGTTTTTTTTTTTTTTTTTTTTTTTTAAAGAAGAGGAGATCTATAGGAACCTACAGGAGACATTACCTGACCTAAACCTTGTAGGCAGCTAAGAATTAAAAGAAGTGGAGATGAGGGGATACTCTCTAGGTATCTGGTACAATCCATGTAAAGGCAGAAACATCAGACATAAAGCATCAAATCTTGAATATCTAGAATAGCATTTGGGCCAGTTGAACTGGCATATTGAGTGTGAAGGGAAATAACAAGAAATGAATCTAGAAGGGCAGGTCAAAAAATATCAGCCTAAGAAGTCAAGTTTTTGAGCTAGGCAGTACATTGACCTTGATCTATGGATTCTGAGTACAAATTGAGACAATGGCCAATATGGGAATTAGTTTTCCTTGAATATGGATATTTGCTACATAGGCTTTCTTTCTTCTTTCCCAGTTTGGGTAGGGGAGGAAGGAGGGGGGGAATCATTTTGCTACTTGAAAAAAAATTTAAAAACTTTATAAAACATCATCTATATTATATAAACTATCTGATTAAACTTGGCTAAAATTTGAATAAATCAGGTCTATTTAGTATTATGGATCTGTATATTTTAGAAGTAGCTATATTTTTTATATGAAAAAAGCATATATTGGTCCAGCTAATATTGCA
Source organism: Gracilinanus agilis (assembly GCF_016433145.1). Classification (NCBI taxonomy): domain Eukaryota; kingdom Metazoa; phylum Chordata; class Mammalia; order Didelphimorphia; family Didelphidae; genus Gracilinanus; species Gracilinanus agilis. Next base: position 443,279,448 of record NC_058133.1, on the reverse strand, counting down.
GATGAGCTTACTCTTGACTCCTTCCAAGAACTGATGCCTGGCGATGTCAACCCAAACCTTGGGCCCAGTGTAGGGCTTCCACTTGTATCTGGATTCTCATGAACATATGAAGCAAGTGGATTAAGTGGATTCTGCCTCCTAAATATTTTTATATTCATCTTCTGTTGCTTAACCTTACTTGTTTTTTTTAGGCATAGATCTATAAACTTTGGGGTCCATCCAAGCCATCATTTAAACCTATATTTTGTATTTAAATTATGAAAACAAAATATTAATTCACCTCATGTTCATAATTGTGATGTTCAGAAAATCATAGATCCCTAAATTTGAATCAAAACCAGGTGAGGATTTCTGAGCAAGAATGCTATTAGGGCTAAAAAATAATTAATAATAGTAGTGATTATTATTATAGTAACAACAATAGCTAACATTTAGATAGCATCTATTATGCTAAAAACTTTATAAATACTTGTTTGATTGTCACAATAATCCTGAGAATTAGGTGCCATCATTTTTCCCATTTTACAGATAAGAAAACTTAGGTTAAGTGACTTGCCACATGGCTAAAAAGTATCTGGGGCTATCTGGGACTGGATTTGAATTGAGATCATCCTCTCTCTAGGTCTAGAGTTCTTTACCATCAGTTGCCTCTAATGCATCTAACACCATTATTAATATGGTAGAATATAGGCACTCATTATCTTGGTACCTATTTGTGCCTTCCAGTTTGAATCCCACCTGAGCCTTTGTGACTACAGGCAAGTTACAACTTTTGAGAGCTTTGGTTTCCTCATATGCTATATTGGGACAATCTGACCTGCATTACCTATTTCATAGGATTATTTAGGGAAAATATCTGGCAAATCCAAGTTACTAAATAAATTATGATGCTACTAACTGAGAGGTTGGTTCCATTTTCTTTTTTATACATCATATTCATTTTTTTTACTCTTTTCAAATCTCAGAACTATTTGTCTACATGTTCTACCCCCTCCTATCTCTCTTTCCCAGAACTACTAATTACACATTTGAGTCAGTGCCATATTTAAGGTAAAGACTTGCCAGAAACACTTAACTAGTAAATATCTATTTTCATAGTATAAAAAGGTGAACACTGAGCAAGGTCCATGAATCAAATGAAGTATAAAAAGGGTGACTAAAAATGGGCTCTCCATTTTTTCACAATAAAAAGGACTTAATGTTTTGGTTACATAAATGTCAAATGCATTATGCTTTGATTGTAGTTTAGGGTCTTGAAAGGCTTCTATCCAAAGTACTTCTGGAATTTTATGTGATAATGTTTACCATCTCAAAGCTCAGAATCCCAGTCTTCCTTTTCAGTTTTTATAGCTTGAGATTCTATAAAACTAAAGCTTATGAAACACCATGTTGCTAAGAATGATTTGCAATTTTTTTAGCACCCAGTGTATGCTGAGAATGGTACATAATATATGCATTATGTGATTTATGTTCTCAAGAAACTTGATTTTTAGTTTTTTATTTCCAAGATGTCAACTTGAAAATCTTTGAGTGAGGGCCCTAAATATCCTATACTAAAAATAGATAAACACAAATAGATAAACAAACAAACAAACAAATAAATAAATAATTGAATGAATGAATAAATAAATATATGTATATATATTTTAATCAATGAGTTGGATGAAAGCATAGATAACATGCTTATCAGATTTTTTAGATAATAAATTATGAGGAATATTTATTACATTGGACATCATGAATATCCCTCTGCAACCAAACTGGTTATCAAATACAATACAAAAAATTTTAATGGATAGAAATGTTGGGCATAACATAACAAGATGAAACTTAAAATGGATAAATATAAAGTCTGGCAAAAGTGAATAAGTAAACCCTCTAATATTTAAGATGGGCGCTATATGGCAAACTAATGGGAGGACAAAAGTCAGGAAGGATAGGCAGGTATGGATAGGTTGCAATCATCTTTTGGATATGGCTAAATTGATGAAGTCAAAGATTCATTTGAGATTTTGAATAAATCTAAGATCTTATACTTGGCTTAAAATCAGTCTCATAAGTATAAAATGAGGAGGTGAAGCTAGGCAGTTGTTTGCAAAAGATCTATTGTTTGCATAGCTTTAAAGTGAAACATGAGCCATCAATTTGCTGAGATGGCTAATGACAACAACAAAACCCTAAAGCAGTCTTAGGCTATGAGGATATATATACTGTGTAACACAATTCTCAATTTCATTTCTCTACCAAGTTATCCTATGGGTCTTTTGTAGAAATATTTATTTCAAAGTGAGGCAGTATTGCAAAGTGGCTAGAATTCTGGACTTGGAGCTCCGATGGCCTAAATTCAAAGCCTACTTCTGAAACTTAATAGCTTTGACTCTAGGTAAGTCACTTAACCTTATGTGCCTCCATTTCTAAAGGAATAAGATCCAAGTCATCAATGGGTCTTAGTCTGCACTAGTAGAGGGAGTTTCTGTGTTGATTAAATTGACAGCTCTTTCCATTAATCTTTCCCCATACCTCCAACAGAACTTAAGTTTGTTGAAGGCAGGTTTTTTGGTGTTTATAACCCTTCTAGTACTTTGCACACTATAATAATTTGTTTGCTGAATTGAATCAGTTTTATTTCATAAATCTGTGAGATGTTAATTTCATTTTTCAAAACAGTTATTACTTTTCTTGCAGCCAACATTTTCTCTCTCTCTTTCTCTTCTTCTTCTTCTTCTTCTTCTTCTTCTTCTTCTTCTTCTTC
>NC_058133.1:443173644-443276374 GCF_016433145.1 Gracilinanus agilis | reverse complement strand
TCCTCCTCCTCTTCCTCCTCCTCCTTCTCCTCCTCCTCTTCCTCCTCCTTCTCCTTCTCCTCCTCTTTCTTTTCCTCTTCCTCCTCCTCTTCCTTTTCCTCCTCCTTCTCCTTCTCCTCTTCCCTCCTTGAATATTCTTTGAATTCAATTGAAGAATTCAGCAAGATTTAAGTTCTTAAACAGATCTAAGTTGCTTATGAAATGAAAACAGGCAATGATTCCTGTCTCAAGAAGCTTAGACTTTACTATTGAAAATAATGACATCCCTACTCACTTTCTCTCAACCTGATAGTTTATTTTTTGCCTCTCATCATATTTTGCCTTTTATGATAACTATATGTATATGGCGTCTAATTCCCACAATGATAGTCTAAACTCCTTCAAGGCAGAGAACCTGTCACATGCACATATCTGACAACCAATATTTGCTGAGTTGAGTTGAATGGTAAATGCACCCTTTAACTTCTTTTCTCCACATTTCTCCATTCCGGGAAATTAGAACAACTGACATAATTATATTTATGTTTGTTTTGTTGTAGAAAGCTTATACACAATTCAACCCATGCGTATGATGAAGTTAGCAAGTAATGCTTCATTTCATCATGGTGGAAGATGAGAACATGTGACTTGACTACCTGACACCTGGGGTTGTTTAAGTGCAAATAAGTATTAGTCAGAGATTTATCGGTTTTCTTTATTTTATTTTTCTTAGGTGTGTTTTATGAAAAGCAGAGGAGGAATAAGTATACAAACTAAACCATGTAGTGAATAGAAAGCTAATATATGTTGAAATACTTATAAGATTCATTTTATATTTTTTTAAAAACTCATTTTAATTAAATTAGGTCTTTTCCCGTTAGACTTTACATATCACAAGGAAAAGGAAGAGATAAGGTCTATAGACTCAAGCAGGAAAAATAACATGAGGAAACCTATGTGAAAATAAAATATGTAATTCATGAAATGTATATTTCTTGTTATCCCACCTGAATCTGAGTGACTGTCATTTGCATTTTCTGTACTTAAATATGAGTGACTCTTGCTCTAAGTCTAGAGGGAATGCATGCCTCTTATGAGAATGCAAAGCATTTTACTGTATAATATGAATGACCCATACCTCACAGCTGCCCAAGGCAGAGATTTAATTTACATGGCAGACATAATGGTGTTTTCTCAATATTTTTTTCAGGAAGAGATCTCATATAAAGTCTTTGTGATTCAGTTGAGTAGTAAATTTGGCATTCAGGATACTTCTATTATTTGGTCAAACTGACTGTAAAAGAAAAATATGTAAGTAGAACTAATTTTTAAAAATATAACTCAGGTGACAATATAGAATTTAATTTAATTTAATTCAAGAATCATTTATTTTATGCCTATTGTATGTGAGTGAAATCAATATAAATCAGTTTTAGGGGGAGAGGGAACTTTAATAACTGAGTCTGGAGGGAATAAGGAAAGTTCTCATATAGGACGTAGCCCTTGAGCTGAACTCTGTAGGGAATTAGGTATTACAGTAGGTGAAGGTGGGAAAGGAAAGCATTCTAGGCATGGAAAATAGTCCAGGCAAAGACATAAAAGTAGGAGATGAAATGTCATATAAAGAGACTTGCCAGGAGGCTAGGCTGTGAGCACATAGTTTGTATAAGGGGGAGTAATGTGAAATAAGTATGAAAAGATAATTTAGAGCTGGATAGCGAAGGGTTTGTTTTCAAACAGCTATAAATATTTTTGTGCAAGTCTGTTTATCTATGATCTCTTTGGGGTACAAACCCAACAATGGTATGGCTGTATCAAAGGGCAGGCATTCTTTTATAGCCCTTTGAGCATAGTTCCAAATTTCCAGCCAAAAGGAAAGATTTTAAAACCAAGCAAGAGTTAGAGAAAATTACAAAATGTAAATTAAATGGTTTTGATTATATTAAGCTAAAAAGCTTTTGTACAAACAAAAACAATGTAGTCAAAATCAGAAGGGAAACAACAAATTGGGAAAAAATCTTTATAACAAAAAACTCTGACAGGGGTCTAATTACTCAAATATACAAGGAGTTAAATCAATTGTATAAAAAATCAAGCTATTCCCCAATTGATAAATGGGCAAGAGACATGAATAGGCAATTCTCAGGTAAAGAAATCAAAAGTATCAATAAGCACATTAGAAAGTGTTCTAAATCTCTAATAATTAGAGAAATGCAAATCAAAACAACTCTGAGGTATCACCTCAGACCTAGCAGATTGGCTAAAATGAAAGAAGGGGAGAGTGATGAATGCTGGAGGGGATGTGGCAAAATTGGGACATTAATGCATTGCTGGTGGAGTTGTGAAATGATACAAACATTCTGGCTGGCAATTTGGAACTATGCTCAAAGGGCTACAAAAGAATGCCTGCCCTTTGATCCAGCCATACCATTGTTGGGTTTGTACCCCAAAGAGATCATAGATAAACAGACTTGTATGAAAATATTTATAGCTGTGCTTTTTGTAGTGGCAAAGAACTGGAAAGGGAGGGTATGTCCTTCAATTGGGGAATGGCTGAACAAAATGTGGTATATGGTGGTGATGGAATACTATTGTGCTAAAAGGAATAATAAACTGGAGGAGTTCCAGGTGAACTGGAAAGACCTCCAGGAACTGATGCAGAGTGAAAGGAGCAGAGCCAGAAGAACTCTGTACACAGAGACTGATACACTGTGGTGAAATCGAATGTAATGGACCTCTGTACCAGCAACAATGCAATGACACAAGACATCTATGAGGGATTTATGGTAAAGATGCTGCCCACATTCAGAGGAAGGACTGCAGGAGAGGAAACATAGAAGATAAACAATTGCTTGAATGCAGGGGCTGAGGCGGACATGATTGGGGATGTAGACTCGAAACTACCACACCAATGCAACTAACAACAATATGGAAATAGGCTCTGAAAAAGGACACATGTTACAACCAGTGGAAATGTGTATCGGCCATGGGTGGGGGGAGAGCAGGGGGTGAAGGGGAAAGTAGGGGCATGAAGCATGTAAACAGGTTAAAAATGAATATTAATAAATGTTTAATATAAAAAAAATTCAAGCTGCAGTCATTGTGTTTATTGTCTTCCTCTTTACTTCACTTGGTGTTAATTCATATTAGACTTCCAATGGTTCTCTGAAGTCCTCATACTTATATTTTTTTATGATGCAATAATATCCCTTTACATTCATACGCCATAATTTCTTAATTTGATTTTGGATTGGTGGATATCTACTTTGTTTTCAGACTTTTTTCTACTAAAAATTCTGTTATTAATATTTTGATACATAGATAAGACAGACAGATGGATAGATGGATAGACTTTCCTTTTGTCTTTTACCTTCTTTTTTTAAACCTACTATTAATATAATATTCCTCTAAACTACTAACCTAATATCCCTTTTGAAGGGCTCCAACAGGTTAAGTATACCAATAAAAAAAAAATAACCAAACACTGTACCTTTTTGAAATTAAAGTAAAACATTTTTAAAGTGTAGACTTCAATTATGAATAGCCCGTGGAGTCTATAGTCACATTCTTCCAGCACCATTTCCTCTTGCACAATTCTGGTATAGTTAGTTATAGTTTAAATTGTACCCAGATCTGGATAGAACTGCTGAAACTCTCCAGAAATCTTGTTGATTCAGAATAGTTATTATTCCATCTTCCTCATCCTGAATAGGCCTACCTGGTGAATTTTTATCTCTTGCTGCTAGTCTTTGTTGGTAATATATATAGAAATATTTATGATTTATATGAATTTATTTTGTGTTCTGTAATTTTGCTAAAGTTATGAATTATTTCAACTTGTTTTTTAATTGATTCTCTAAGTATCATCATATTATCTGCAAAGAGTGATGGTTTAGTTTCCTCATTGTCTACTTTAATACCTTCAGTTCCTTTTTTTCTTCTCTTATTGCTAAAGCTAACATTTCTAGTACAATATTAAACAAGAGTGGTGATAATGGGCATCCTCAGTTCACCCCTGACCTTATTGAGAGAGCTTCTAACTTAACCCTATTGTAGACGATACTTGCTGATGGTTTTAGATAGATACTAATTATTTTAAGGAAAGGCCTATTTATTCCTTTTTTTTCTAGTGTGTTTTAATAGGGATGGGTATTGTATTTTCTTGAAGGCTTTTTCCGCATCTATTGAGATAATCATTAGTTTGAGATATATTAGTTTGGTTATTGATATGGTCAATTATGCTTATAGTTTTCCTAATATTAAAACAGTCTTGTATTCCTGGTATAAATCCCAGCTGATCATAGTGAATAGTCCTTGTGATACATTGCTGTAGTCTCTTTGCCAGTATTTTATTTAAGATTTTTGCATTGATATTCATTAAAGAAATTGGTCTATAATTTTCTTTCTCTATTTTTGTTCTTTCTGGCTTAGATATCAGCACTGTATTTGTGTCTTAAAAATAATTTGCTAGGACTCCTTTTTTTTTCCTATTTTGCCAAAAAGTTTGTATAATATTGGGATTAATTGTTATTTAAGTGTTTGATATAATTCCCTTGTGAATCCATTTGGCCCTGGTGTTTTTTCCTTTGGGAGTTCCTTGATGGCTTGTTCAATTTCTTTTTCTGATATGGGATTATTTAAATATTCTATTTCATCTTTTGTTAATATAAACAATTTATATTTTTTGTAAATATTCATCCATTTCACCTAGATTATCAGATTTATTGTTATATAAATTAGGCAAAATAGCTCCTAGTGATTGCTTTAATTTTTTTTTCCTATTGGATGTAAATCCACCCGTTTCATTTTTGATACTGGTAATTTTATTTTCTTTTTTCCCTTTTTAAAATTAAATTAACCAATGCTCTATCTACTTTATTTGCCCCCCCTCCCATAAAAGCAACTCCTGGTTTTAGTTATTAGTTCAATAGTTCTCTTACTTTCAATTTTATTAATTTCTCCTTTGATATTTTTAGGATTTCCAGTTACTTTAATTGGGGAATTTAATCTTTTTTTCTAGTTTTTTTAATTGCATGCTCAATTCACTGATCTACTTTTTCTCTATTTTATTGATATAAGCATTCAGAGATAGAAATCTTCCCCTAAGTACTAAGTACTTTGTAAGTACTAAGTACTAAGTACTTTGGCTGTATCCTATAAATTTTGATATATTGTCTCTTCATTGTCATTCTCTTTAATGAAATCATTGATTGTTTCTGTAAATTTTTTTGACCCACCTCTTATTTAGAGTTAGATTATTTAGTTGCCATTTAAATTTTAATTTGTATTTCTATGAAATCTTATTGATTATAATTTTTATTGCAATATGACCTAAAAAGAACGTATTTATTATTTCTGCTTTTCTGCATTTGGTCGCGAAGTTTTTATGCCCTAATAGTTGGTCAGTTCTTTTGTATGTATCATGTGCTGCTGAAAAAAAATTACATTACTTTTTTATCCCCATTTAATTTTCTCCAGAGATCTATTAAATCTAACTTCCCTGAAATTTTGTTCACTTCCTTTACTTCTTTCTTATTTTATTTTATTTTTTTGGTTAGATTTATCTAGTTATGAGAGGGGAAAGTTGAGGTACTCTACTGATATAGTTTTACTGTCATCCTGAAGGTCTTTTGGTTTCTCCTTTAGAAATTTGGAAGCTATACCATTTTGTGCATATATGTTAAATACTGATATTACTTCATTATCTATAGAATCTTTTATCAAGATGTAATTTTCTTCCTTAACTCTTTAAATTAGATCTATTTTTGCTTTAGCTTTGTGATCATGATTCCTACTCCTGCTTTTTTTTTTTAACTCAGTTGAAGTCCGATAGTTTCTGCTCCATTCCTTTATCTTTACTCCGTGTATGACTACCTATATCAAATGTGTTTCTTGTAAAAACCATATTGGTAGGATTCTGATTTTTATTCAATTCTGCTATTTGCTTCTGTTTTATTGGTAAATTCATCCCATTTATATTCACAGTTATGATTACCATCTGTATTGAGTCCTCTAAACTGTGTCTTCCTTATTTATCTATTTTTAGGAATCCTCCTTTTGCCCTATCTCTCAGTAAGAAATATTTTTCCAGGATCATATTTAATATACTTTGCTGCTAATTGCAATTTATCATTTCTATATCTTACACCTTTGTTTGGAAAGTAAAATCTTCCAAACACTACTTTCTTAGGTGGCTGTCTCCCTATTGTATCTTACTTCAAAATCTATAGACATTTTTTGAATATTTAGCAGTCATGAAAATAAAACCTGCATCTCTTAAATTCCTCAGTTTTTTTCCCCAAATTTTCATAATCATTAGTGTAGGGGTTTTTGGTCTGGGGCAGCTAGGTGGCACAGTAGATAGAGTATAGGTCATGGAGTCAGATTCTACTGGTTATTCACATTTGAATTGTATCCATTAAAAATGTATTATTTAAATTTTTAAATGGTAAACTCATCTTTATGAGTTTACATCTGGCCTCAGACATTTAATAGCTGTGTGGTCCTGGGTAAGTCACTTAACTCTGCCTCATAGGTAAAATGAGTTGGAGAAAGAAAAGGCAAACCACTATAATATTTCTGCCAAGAAAACCCTGAAAGGGGTTATGAAGAAATGGACTGGGGGTGCTAAGCAATATTTTTTCTGGAAAGGGGGTGGTAGGCCAAAAAAGTTTGGGAACCACTGCTCTATTTTCTATCTTGAGTTAATACTAAAGTACCCTTACTTAGTAGCTTACTAGACTGAAGACAGGATTAACTCTCCTTTGTCTACTTTTAAATTGAATCAATACCCTGCTTAGTAGGAGGTGAGAAGCTAGCAAGGTACTTAGAAAACACCCAAGTCACTTACTTAGAGAGCTCCACCCTTTTAACTCAGTCCTATATTTGTGAATCCTATGATTAGAGTTGTTACCTTCAGAAGCCTTTGATAAGAGTTGACACCTTCAGAGGATGAGAGGTATGAATCCCACAGAAACCTCCCCCTGGACAGTGCTAAACAATTTGGAAACTGTGATTGGCCCCTGTGAAGAAGGGCAAGGACAAGAAGTCACCATAAATGCAAGACCTAAACTTCCTCAAGGCAGATTGTCTTTGAGAAGATGGTTTGAAGAGATTGTCTTTTGGACATAGTCTTCTGACTGGGGAGAGTCTTTGAGGGAGCTTCCTTGGAGACTGTGGCTTGGATCATGGGCTTGGGGCTTAGAGCTTGGCTTGAACTTAAACTCTGACTCTTGGACTCATTCATTGAATGAGTGAAAGGCTGACTCCTTTCCTAGTTTCCTAAGAGACTAGCTTCCATCTTGGAGGAGGCTGAGTGGTTACTCATCACCAGTCTTCCTAGTTGAGAGCTAATTAATCTCTGCCTGGATTAAGCAGACCTGGAGTAAACATTTAGGTTGATAGGATAGATACCCTCTCTAACCTCTTCACATTTCTCTACTTTATTGTTTCCTCTCCATTTTGTAAATATTTGTGAATAAATTTCTGACTCGAGATATAATAAAAATTGGAGCCCACATAATTTCATAAAATTATTGTCCATAAATTTAATGCTTATATTAGGAAGAATCTAGTATATCCAAACATTCAGAGCCTTTCTTCTTCTTCTTTTACCTATAGATAGACCACCTTTCTCTTTCTGATTTTTACTATTATTCTGTTTCCTTAGAATGTTTTTCTAGGTTGTTTCTTCTACTCTGCGGGATAACCTTTCTTCTTTCCTGATGTGGGTAGAGAAGTCATCATTCTATTCTTCTGCTTTTTCTCCCCAGAAGAGGAGTTATTGGCATTTAGTACACACATAATTGATGATTGCCTGAGGCAGAAACCCATACAGGGTACAATTTTTTTAGATCACTCTTGCCCTCTAAACCTGCACAAATTTAGATTCCCTCTTGCTGTTCGTGGCTCCTACTGACTATTCTAGATGTTTGCTAACAGAGCAAACTACCTGATGGTCTAAATTGTTCCTTATTATGAGGGACTCAGTAACTTCCTCTTAAAAGCCTTATCTTTACCAAGTTATGGAATCAGAACACAGAAGGGTTGACACTATCATTTGAGAGCCTGTGACAACTGGTGTCATTAATACCAGCCAAAAATACAGGAATAATTGAAGTGAACAGACAATAGAAAAGAGCTAGAAATAGGAAGAGCTAAGTGAACTTAAATTTTTTCTTGCAGGTTATATCAGTTTCCAAAGTCTTCTGCTCTTGTACTTCCTTTCTTATTCTCCTAGTTTTTGTAGGGGTGTAGAGAGTATTTAGGGAAGACTAGCACATATGGCACGAGGGCTGCTATATTAGGGCTGCTTATCCACCTTTGGTGTTCACATGTCACCCAACTCTCACTTGTGTCTCCAAGAAGCTGTAGTATGCACAGTGGCCACACATAACCTGTCTCCACAGAAGGACTAAACCAAGTTGGGGGTAACTCTCAGGCATCAAACCCTTTGGTAAGTCAGGGAGCTATCTACCTCCAACTTCCTCTGGGGAATGGGTAGATGGGAACAATTTATTCCAATGGCCACAAAGATGACTGAAGCAGGTGTTGTGAAGCTCTTAGAACTTGGTGAGACACTGAAGATGCCAATGTCATCTAGTATCCTGGACCATCACCAATTGTCCTGATTTTTCTCTTGCCACTGGACACAGAGAGTGAAGCCAAAGACTTGTTTCATTTAAATCCAATCAATACACAAATCAAGACATCACCCTTTGATATTATTGATCCTCTTGGAAAACAAAGGATAACTCATAAGTCTTCCAAGGAAAAGATCAGTAAGTTATAAATCCTAGTAGTCAACATTTTCATTGTCCTTAGGGGAAATAAAAACTTGCCAGAAACATTTTAAGTTCACTTAGCATTTCCTTTTCCCAACTCTTTTCTATTGTCTGTTGACTTCAATTATTGCTGCAATTGGCTGATGTTACTGATACCGGTTGAAAAGTCCCTCAGGTGACTATAGCAACCCTTTTATGGTCTGATTGTATAACCTGAAGAGAGAGGGCCTTTAAGAGGGAAATAGGCTAGTCTTGATCATGTTACCATTTAAAAATAATAATGATAATATTTGACATTTATGTAGCATTTTGAAGTTTATCAAACATTTAAAATATAACATTTATTGCAATTACAAAAGATGATTCCAAAGAACTGAAAATGAAGCATATTATCTATGTTCTACCATGGAGATGATAGACTTAAAATACAAGCCTGAGACATATTTTTGGATGTGGCCAAGTAGGAATTTGTGCTTAACTACTCGTATTTGTTATGAAAAATTTTTTTCCTTTTTAAAAAATTATTTAACTACATGGTGAATGAAAATTCTAAAAAAGAATACTATTAAAAATAAAATTTCTTGTTCACAATACATTTTAATGCAATACATATATCTATAGCTATGTGTATATATGTACTGATTTATTCATCTAACATTTCATCTTCTTAGCTATATTATTCTTTCTAATTAATTGACTTTTTTAAAAAAGGAAATTCTTACCCCATTTTTTATTTAATTTTGTTACTTGCAGTGAATCAAACCTGTTAATCTAAAAGCTAGTAAATCTTCTTTTCCAAATCATTAGCAAACAAATCCTAACTGTTCCTTTCCAGGGCTCTAAGTACATTACATTTCACATCACTGTCAGCAGATCACCATAACAGAAAAATACAGATAGAGGTAGCTATTTATTTTATTCTGAAAAAATGCCCCTCAATTGTGAAGTAAATAAATAAGTATACATAGTTACCATAAAATCATATGTCAGATAACTCATCATCTATTCTGTACATCATAACATGCTAAACTGAAATTGTCAGTTTTTTATATCAAGTCTGCACGTCTGTGGTGTTGAGCCTAACACATTTCCACAAATGGATTTTACAAGCTCAGTTACTTGAATTCTTTCATTCTAGCACAGTTTGATGAGATTTTGGTCCTGTGAATAGATCTGATTTATCAGTAATTCAAATTCAATTTAGCAAGCATTCATTACCATCTTGCTTATGTAAGGCATAGTCTTAGTTGTGAAGCTTAGAAATCAATCAACAAACAAACATGAATTAAACACCTACTAGGTGTAGGGACTATCCCAGGCTTTGAGAATACAAAGATAAAAATTAAAGGGTTATACACCTAAAGGAACTTATATTCTTTAAAAAAAATTTTATTTTTTTAAAAAACCCTTACCTTTTGCCCAAGAATTAATACTGTGTATTGATTCCAAGACAGAAGAGTGGTAAGGGCTAGGCAATGGGGGTTAAGTGACTTGCCCAGGGTCATACAGCTAGGAAGTTTCTGAGACCAGATTTGAACCTAGAACCTCCTGTCTCTAGGTCAGGTTCTCAATCCACTGAACCACTCAGCTGCCCCTAGGAACTTACATTCTAATAATGGAGACAAAATATATTCAAAATAAATAAAATTTACTGGGTCAAGGAATTAGCAAAAACCAAATAGTTGCTATTATTAAAAAGCTTAAATTATATATTGTAAATTTCTTATCTTCTGTCTTAATATTAATTCTAAGGCAGAGGAACAGCAAGGGCTAGGTAATTGGGGGTAAGTGACTTGCTCAGGATCACATTGCTAGGAAGTAGCTGAGGCCAAATTTGAGCCTAGGTCTTCCTTACTCAAGTCCTGGTTCTCCATCTATTTTTGGCCATAGAATAGAAGGGGTTTTAGGAAATTAGACCACACATATATAAAGTTATATTTTAACAATAACTTTAGTAAATGCTCATCTCTGGAAAACAATATTACTTTAAAGAATCTATAGTTAAATTACTGGCATGGTTTAATAATTTTTTTTAAACCCTTAACTTCTGTGTATTGGCGCCTAGGCAGAAGAGTGATAAGGGTAGGCAATGGGGGTCAAGTGACTAACCCAGGGTCACACAGCTGGGAAGTGTCTGAGGTCAGATTTGAAACTAGGACCTCTGGTCTCTAGGCCTGACTCTCAATCCACTGAGCGACCCAGATGCCCCCTTAATAGTAATGTTTTGAGATTTATATATGATGGTGACTCAGTAGATAGGGAGTCAGATGTAGGGATGGGAAATCTTGGGTTCAAATATGGCCCTAGACACTTCTTAGCTATGTGACTCCAGGCAAGTCACTTACTTAACCCCTATTGCCTAGCCCTTACTGTTTTGCCTTGTAGCTGATACTTAGTAATGATTCCAATCCAAAATAAGGGTTTACAAGATAACATGTATACATGGATAGGATATAATCTCTAAGCTGTCTCCCTGCATTTAATATTTTTCTTCACCAATGCATCCTTTATACTTCTTCATATAATCTTTCTAACTCCCCATTCTGGAAAGCAATTTGGAACTATGACCCCCCACACTATTAAAATGGGCAAACTCTTTGACCCAGCAATACCATTACTAGGACAATACCTCAAAGAGATTAAAGAAAGAAGAAAAGGACCTATACCATATGTACAAAAATATTTATAGCAGCTCTTTTTGTGGTGAGAAAGAACTGGAAACTGAGTGAATAACCTCCTCACTCACTCTCATTCCCCATAGCCAAGCTGTTGCCAAAGCCTTCTGATTTTATCTTTATTACATATTTCATCCTTCTGTCTCTTGATATTACCACCATCCTAGTGTAAGCTTTTATCACCTCACCCCTGGATTATTGCAATAGCCTGCTGGTTGGTCACTCTTGTTAAAAAGAATAAGAACTGGGCAAAAGATCTGGGCAAAACTGACTTTATTGTGGGAGATACTGGTCTCAAAAGCCAGATACAGGGTCTATAGACAGCTAGTAGGGTCTAAGACTCTGAGTTCTAGAGGTTACAGATATTTATAACAGAAATATAAGCATAGGCAGTGTGAGATAAGCATGTCTCAAGCTGACCCTTCTCATTTCGGGGGGCCCAGTTAACTGTGTGTGGGGACTTCCTCTTTTGGGTACAAGATGGCCAGCAACTGAGTTTCAAAACTACAACATGAGTGGTCTAATTTCCTAAAACCCCTTCTATTCTATGGCCAAAATCTGACAGTACACTGCTCAGGATTAAAAGTGCCCAGAGATTAATCTTACTTTGATTACCGACACAGCATACTTTGTCTATGATTATTTCTTGATTATTCTTACTGATTATTATCTCTTAAATACAGCTATACAATGAACTAATAATTGGGGCTATCTCTTACAGCAAATCACACAGTTATAACTTAATATATTAATGAACAAAATGATTATAAGCTAACTAATTAAATTTCTCTTTATGCCCCACCACAGATTTCTCCTCACTCCAATCCCTCTTCCACTCAGCTGTCAAAGTGAGATTCCTAAAATGCAGATTTGACCATATCATTCTCCCTCCTGTTCAAAAAAAATACAGTGACTCCCTCACACTTCTAGGAAAATATAAAATTCTATGTTTGGCATGGAAACCCTTTTATAACCTTCCCCTATTCCCAGCCTTTCTAGTCTTCTTATACTTCCATACCTCCATATATCCTATAATCTAGTGACACTGGCCACATTGTTTTATCTTAAATAAGATTATCTTCCAACTCTAGGCACTTAAAATTATATTTTTATTCATTTCATTAACTATTTTCTATTCATATTTTCTAAAAACATTTAGTTTTTAAGTTTTTGAGACCCAAATTTTCTCCTTCTAACCTCTCTCCTGCCCATTGAGAAGATAAGTATTATGATATCAATTATTTATACATATCAAATCATTCAAAACATAATACAATAATATCATGCTATGGTGCAAAGCAGAAACACTACCTTCTCTCCCTGGAAAAAAAAGGCAAGAGAAATAAAGAATGTGAAAAAAGTATGCTTCAAGCTGTAAGCTCATCAGGCCTCTCTCTGGAGGTGAAGAGCATTTTCCATCTTAGTGTTCCATTTCATTCCATTCCATTTTTGGAATTGTCTTGGATCTTGGATCATTATCTTGATCAGCATACCACAGTAATTCTTTCACAACCTTATAAAATTGCTGTAACTGTGTACAACGTTCTCTCATTTTGCACCAATTCATATAAGCCTTACCAGGTTTTTCTGAAGCTATCTTGCTTATAATTTCTTATAGCCCACAGGATTCTATCATCATTTTATACTACAACTTGTTCAGCCATTCCCCAATTGATGAGCATTCCTTTTATTTTGAATTTTTAACCACCACAAAAAAGAGTGGCTATAAACATTTTGGCATGAATAGGTCCTTTTCTCTTTCCTTTGATCCCTTTGGGATACAGATCTTGTAGTAGTATTGCTGGGTCAAAGGGTAAGCATAGTTTTGTAGCCCTTTGGGCATAGTTTCAAAATGTTCTCTAGAATAGTGGAGTCAATTAACGACTCTACTAACAGTGTCTTAGTGTTCCTTTTTTGACACGTTCCCTCCAGCATTTGTTCTTTTTTGTCATGTTAGGAAATCTGATAAGTGTAAGATGATATCTCAGAATTGTTTTAATTTGCATTTTTCAGTAATGATTTAAGGTACTTTTTCATGTTATCTATTTATAATTTTTTTTTTTGGCAGCAAGGTGGCAGAGTGGATAGAGTGCTGGCTTTGGAGTCAGGAGGACTCATATTCACTGATTTCAAATCTGATCTCAACCACTTAATAGCTGTGTGACCTTGGGCAAGTCATTTAACCTGTATCCTCATGTTTAGCACAGTGCCTGACACATAGTAAATGCTGGATAAATGTTTATTGACTGGTTGACTGCAGAGTATAGCAAGTCTTTATTCTTATATGTTTTGACTTTCTTTACTAAGCTCAAGATTGTTTCATTTTATTTTGTTTTCTGCACTATTTTGTCAAATTGTTGATTCATATTACACTTATAAAATTCATTAAAACTCCTAAATCTTTTTCAGGTGAACTGCTATTTAGCCACTTCTCTTTCTGTTTAATTCTGGGGAAAATATCATTTAAATATGCAGTGCTCACCTTAGATATATGTATCCACAATTTAATTTAATAGCCCACCTAAATTCAAGTAGTTATTATATCTTGTCAATTTTCTCTTGACAACATCTCTCAGGTTTGTCCCCTTTTTTCCCATGAGGGCTTCTTCACTAGTTCAGGACCTTATCATATTTTACTTAGACCAGTAGCTCTCAAAGTTTTCAGTGTCAGGACCCTTTTCCCACTCAAAAATATGGAGGATCTCCAAATAGCCTTTGTTTATATATCTGTCAATATTTACTAAAATAGAAATTAAAGAAGATTATTTTAATAGTATTTATTAATGGATTTAAAATACCAATAATAAATCTATTATATGATAATATAAATAACATTTTTATAGAAAATTTTTTCAACATAAAAAATGAGTAAGAAAAATGGCATTGCTTTATAGATTTTTGTATACCTCTTCAATTTCCGACTTAATACATTGTGCTTTCAGTCAAGTGCATGAAGAAAAGACCCCACTTTAACACAAATATGGAGTAGGAAAGGGAAGAATATTTTATTAGGTAAATAAGGGCAGCTAGATGGCACAGTGGTTGGAGCATTGTGCTTTGGAATCAAGAGGACTCATTTTCATGAGTTCAAATTCGATCTCAAATGCTTACTAATGTTTACCTACAAATGCTTACCCTGGGCAAGCACTTAACCCTGTTTGCTCCCATTCCTCATCTGTAAAAAATGAGCTGAAGATGGAAATGGTAAACCACTCTAGTATCTATGCCAAGAAAACCCAAAATGGCATCCTGAAGAGTTGTACATGACTGAAATGATTGAACAACAATGTGTTGTTAGTCTTATTTAAAAAAAAAACATTTTAAGCCCTTATCTTTCACCTTAGAATCAGACAGAAGAGTGGTAAGGTCTAGGCATTGGGGGTTAAGTGACTTGCTCAGGGTCACACAGCTGGGAAGTGTCTGAGGCCATATTTGAACCCAAGACCTCCCATCTCTAGACCTGACTCTCAAACCACTGAGCCACCCAGCTGTCCCCAATGTGTTAATATTATTAGAAAAATAGTTTTAACTTTGCAATCCAACTTAAAGGATGTTGGGTACCCCAGGAGGCTATAGACCTCAGCTTGAGAACTATTGACCTCTACATTACAATGGCCTCTGAATACAACTCCCTGCCTTCAATCTTTCCTCTCTGCAATCTATCCTCCTCACAGTTGCTAAATTGATATTTCTAAAGCATGAATTTTACTTTGATATAGATGAGGGGGTGGAACAATGGAAATCGGTAAGTCACGGATGATTCCTAGATTGTGAATATCGGTGACTGAAATCATATGAGTGTCTGAACAGAATAGGATTCTAGATTCTAGATTTAGAATTGGAACAGTGTCCAGAGTTGATCTAGTCTGACTTCTTTATTTTACAGATGACCAATTAAGGTTGAGGGAGGTAAAAAAAAAGATTATACATGGAATGTAGAAGTTAGGAAGAAGGGATGAGTTTTTGGCAAGAAGGAGCTGAATTCCTTTTTTAGGAATGGTGAGTTTAAATTACCTGTGTAACATTCAGTTGGAAATTTCTATCATGCAGCTAGTAATATTGAACTGGAGCTCCAAAAGAGATGAGATCATAAAAATTTGAGAGTCCTTTTCATTTGGGACAGGACATCTGGACCCACAATTTCACCAGTGTAGAGAGCTTCCTACTGATGAAAAATTCCTCTACTAATGCAGACTGACAACTTAGAAGATTGTAGTAGTAAGAGGATGTCAGCTGTCAAGGATAACAAAGCCATTATGTGTCAGAGGAAGCCCTTGAACTTGTCTTTCTGACACTGAGGCCAGCTCTCTATCCATTATGCTACACTGCTTCTCAAAATATCTTTAAAAGGGAGATTGTAGAATGAGAAGCAATCTGTCTTAAGACAAAGCCCTGGGGTAAATTCATACCAAAGTTCTAGAATGTGGGTCATGATTCAGCAAAGGGGACAAGAAAAGTCAATCAGACAAATAGGAAAAGAAAAAGTAGAATCATGAAAACAGGAAGGAGAAAACATTATGGAGGAAGTAGTGGCAAATAGTGTTAAATCATGCAGAGTGTCCCAGAAGAATGGATACTTTATGTGATCCATTCATATCCACGCAATCAAAAGAACTAGTCTTCAGTATATTGGGTGTATCTCTTATGGAAGTCTGCCATTGTGAGGAGTCATGAATAAGAGTAGCCCAGGAGGGTATGGATGTATTGGAGGGAGTATTCATATTGATGAGATCATAAATCCATCAAAATATTGGTGCCCTGAATTAAATTGACTTTGCTAACTAGAAAAAGAAAAGAAAACACCTTCATTATAAAGATAATAGCAAATGAAATCCTTTTGGATAAACCAAACACACTATGCGTTCTTTCAAGAAGAAAGGAAGTTTTGTCTAATGTGAAAGTTTCCTTTTATATTGAAGCTAATTTATTTAAGTCCATTTGAGTTTTTTAGTGACTAGCAAGTGTCTACTTTCTCCTATGTGAAACTATTATGTTGATGGGTTTTCACAAAGCTGCTTACATATAATTTTAATGGAAAAGTTTAATTCAGAAATATTCTGTGATTTGGTACTTTCCCAAGAAAATTTTAACTTCAGTAAAGACTGATGGAAAGCGAGGTCTACAGGACAGATACAAAATTGCTTCTACAGAAATGGTAATAACTCTTGCATCAAAAGTGAATTGCATATGTGAATTGTCTTCTTGGAGAAAGTAAGTTTAAAAATGTAGCCAGTTTCAGATACCTTTTAAAATCATTTTTATTTAAATTCACTCTCTCCTTTTGTATTGCATATGCTATATACCCTTGACTTCTCTTTATTGATAGTTTGGTCAATTAATCCAGAATAGTCATTTCTGTTTCTAGGGATCAGAAGATGGAATTATATTTTCTATTCTTCATATTGCAGCTATCTTATCTTAATAATTTTTGGGAAATTTAGTAATTATCATGCCTATTTTCAATTTGTTTACTTCTATAAAAAATCTAAGCCCTATTTGTAAGAAGTGAAATTATTATTATAATAAGAGTAATCAAGGGAGTCTCTCCGATCTGTTGAAGTGAGGTCATTCTATAGAGCATGTGTGCTGACTGGCCTGTGCCTTGACCTCTTACTATAGTATTTGTGTGATCAGAGTCTTCTGGTTGTTCCCTCAGTTCTTGGGGGGAATAGAGGGTGGGCAGAATACATTTCATTAATCTATATGAGAAATTCATGACTTTATTAAAATGTATTACTTACAAACAGATCATGAAGTGTCTCTATGCTTTAAGAAAAAATGCTCCAAAAGTAGCAAATTTATAGAATAGTACTATTCTATTGTCAAAACCAGGGTGGTTTAGAGGAGATTTGCCATTGCCTTTGTAAGGTGTCTAATAATATGCTTGGTTTAGTGGAAAACATGCCCATCATACATGGAGTAAAAAAAAAGGCTGGGGATGAATCTTGAGTTTGACAATAGCTCTTTGACATTGTGCAAGACAAAATGCTTTTGAAACTAATTTTCTCATTTGTTAAATGAGGGTGGAGGGGTAAAAATAATGCTGTATAGTATTCTTGTGAAGATGAAATTAGATTACATGGAGAATATTTTATATATTTAAAAGAGTTTTCCAAATATTGGACAATAGTCTGGCATAAATTAGGTTTAGACCAGCACCTCACACTATGTACCAAGATAAACTTCAAATGGATATGGCAGATTTAAAATATATTGTAAACTAATAGGAAGAGCATGGAAAGAATTATCTTTCAGATTTATGGTTGAGAGAAGAGTGCACAACTAAACAGGTAATAGAGAAAACTACAAATGATAAAATGGACCATTTCACTTATGTACAGTTAAAAAAGTTTTCATCCAAAGAAATTTAAAGCAGTGTAAATTAGAAGGAAAACAAGGCAAAAAAAGTAATAAAGATTTATTGAGTGTACTCTGTGCCAAGCACCATGTTAAGGTCTGGGGGGTACAAATATAAGAAAAAAGAAAAATAGTTTTTGCCTTCAAATAGGTTATACTTTAATGGAAGGATACCACAGACAAAAGGGAGGTGAAAAGGGGAGGACTGGATGGTATCAAAATCCAGAATATCCAAAGGAAAGCTGAGAGGGGAATGAAAGTCCTAGATTCCTTCTCAAAATGGAGGTCCAGGAAAAACTCACATGAAAAATAAAGAGACCAGCATGGGGGGAGGAATCTTCCAGGGTGAGAAGGTCACAGGGACTCACAGATATTCCATGGTGCAGAGGTGAACTAGGCTTGGTGGAAAAGTTTGATGGTGAGAAGCCAAGTCTGCAAGAAGAAAAAACTTGGGAATCAAACACCTTTCCTCTCCTATAGTAAGTTCTCTCTTCTCTTGGGGACTATATATTCCACATAACTCATACTTTGAGAAAACAGATAGGTTTGAGTTTCTCTGTCACATTGTAGTTCTTTGGTGCCAGTCCTTATTTCCATTAATAGTTCCATCTATCAGTGGATTCTTCTTTCTCTCTATTTTCCCTCAAGAAGACTTTGGGAGCTATCTATGTTTTCTTCCTCAGGAAGAGATTTCTTCTTTGTGCCCTTTCTGGTCCCCTCAGCTGGTTCCTCCATGCTGATGGAATGGTTCTTTCAGGTAACTAGAAACAGATAACTAGGAGAAAAAAAATCTTTTCAATAAGTGCCTCAATATAAGTTTCTTTTCCAAGATACACAAGGAGTTGACTCAAACTTATAAGACTGTCATTCCCCAATAAGAAAATGGTTAAAGAATATTAACAGGTGGGTTTCAAAAGCAAAAATTTAAGATATTGATAATCATGAAAATTGACCCAAATTACTAATAATTAAGGACATTCAAATTAAAGGAACTTTGAGGTTCCACCAGATAACTATCAGACTGGCAAAGTTAACAAAGGAGGAAAATGACAAATATTAGGTGGACTTGTGGGGAATCAAATACACTACTATACTGTCAGAGCTATGGGAAAGTCATTTTAGAAAGCAATTTGGTGCTGTGCCCAGAAACATTACTAAATTATGTACATCCTTTGACTCAATGACACCTCTTTGAGTTCTAGACCTCCTTCCCCCCAACAAAAGAAAAATGGAAAAGAAACAATGTAAAAATGATAGTAATTCTTTTCATAGTATCCCAAAATTTGAAAATAAGGTAATAATATCTTGCTGTTGGGGAATGATTAAACAAACTGTGAATAGGAATGTAATGGATTATAATCAAGAGATAATAAATGATGAAACAAAATTTAAAAATAAAATTGGGAAGACTTTTATTAATTAATATGAAGCAAAGTGAGCAGAATTAGAACGATTTATATAGTATGTTGTTGAATGCAGTCATCAGAAAGGACTACCTTGACTTCACTGACTTCCTGCTTGGTTCAAATCTTGTGAGATCTCTGATAACTCACTTCACCTGGAGACTCCTGTTCTGACCAGATTTCAATCACTCCCCAGCCTTGGGCTATTTTGCAAAACAATTTCCTCCCAGTTGCTGGCCTTCTCAAGTATTCCTTGCAGTTGAAATGTATTTAAACCTTGCTCCTTTTGCTTCTTTTATATATCCTTGTATTTTGGTGCTGTGTAGAATCTCAGAATCTAATCCTCTTGTCTTGATTAAATACTCTTATTTTAGCAACTTTGGTAATCCCCTTTATTTTAAAGTCGACAAGTAACACCATAGAAGAAAAACATCCTTGAAATATTTTAGAACTCTGAGCAATGAAATGATAAACTATGAATCCAAAAGAATGATGATGAAACCTGACCCTCATCTTTTGACAAAAAGATGATGATCTTAATAAGCAGAAAGAGACATTTATATTTGACATGGCTAATGTGGGAATTTATTTTATGAAATACATAGGTTATATCTTGAGAGATTTAAATATTGCTTAATAGGAAGAAGTTATTGGAGGGAAAGCTGAATTAAAATGCACAGAATAAAAAAATAAAGTTAAAAAGAATTTTAAAGAGTATTATGATATTATTATTATTAGAAGTAGTAGTAATAATCCTCTCTATAATTCATGCATTTTGTTGCCTGCATTAAGTGATCAAGGAAGTAGTTAAAAAGAATGAGAGCATGGCACCATCTTGTATCATTTTTCTTGTTAGATGCACAGAAAGAGTTTGGAGAAATGTAAATAGTGTCCCAGGGTTCTCAGCTGGAACTGGTCATATTGAAGGCATTTCTAAGTGATCTGAAGGGGAGTGTGCAGTGACATCTTCAAATGCATTGGTGACACTAAGCTTATCTGAGCAGGAAAATGCCAAGATGATAGGCATACACTGCAGGAAGGCCTCTGAAAACTGTGTGAGTGGGTAGAAAATAGATCCACTTTTCAGTGCACACAAGTAAATGATGAATTTATTTAAAGGGAAAAAGCAATTATACAATAGTTGTAGTATACTGGACTCCAAATCTCAAAGAAAAAATATTATTATTGTTTTCAATGTTTTGAGTATATCTCCTGGCAACAACTTCCTTTTATATTGATCCAATATCCAAGCCATTTCTAGATAAGAGTGAGATGTCCAAACTGGCTCAGTTCTCCCATGCCCTCCCAAATAACTTTTAGTTCCAAGATAATTTTAGGCAATATTTATAGGATTTTGAACAAGGAGAAAAATTACAATACAATGCAATATATTTGATTTTAAAAATCTAAAACTATAGTCATTCTGTAGTTTCTTCCAAGAGCACTACCCTTAAGGAATCAATGGGACTCCACTCAGAGATCAATATTAGAATCTCTTCAGAGTAGTGGAGCTTCTCCTCTAAGTAATAGAAGAGGATTCTTCCCTTTGAATGGAATAGAGAACATTTCCTTTGGTTGAATTTCTTCAGAGGATAAAGTCAAAACTCATTGTTCAAATTTCAGTTTCCATGCTTAACCATTTCCTTGGAAAAGATCTTTGTGTCTTCAATCTATCACATTCAAACTGGTTTAGCTGGAAAGGGTTTTTTAAAAGACTTGAAAAATATTATTTCTTTTAAATTTTTTGGGTATAAAACTTTTAAAAATTAATTTAATATCCCTAATTACATGTAAAAGCAGTTTCCAACATTCTAAAAGTAATTTTGAGTCTTAAATTCTCTCCCTCCTTCTACTCTCCCTTCCTCCCACTGCTGAAATGGTAAGCAATCTGATATATAGATTTACAATTGTGATCATGAACACATTTTCCTTTATTAATCTTTTCATGGAAGGAAACTTGAACATAAGCAAATTAAGAAAAAAAAGTGAAAAAGTTTCCTTTGGTCTGGATTCAGACTCCATCAGCACTTTCTCTGTAAATGGCATTTTAAAGAAAATCATGAATCCTTTGCAATTATTTTGGATTATTGTATTGCTGGGAATAGTTATTATTCATGATTATTCAACATACAGTATTGCTGTCACTGTATATGATGTTCTCCTTGTTCTGCTACAGTTTGCCTATGTCTTTTTTTAAACTCCTACCTTCTGTCTTAGAATCAATTTTGTGTATTGGTTCTAAGGCAGAAGAGTGGTAAGGGCTAGGCAATGGGGGTCAAGTGACTTGCCCAGGATCACACAGCTAGGAAGTGTCTGAGGCCAGATTTGAACCCAAGGCCTCTCATCTTTGGGTCTGGCTCTCAATCCACTGAGCACCCAGCTGTCCCTTGACTATGTCTTGAAAAGTTTTTCTGAGAGACTCCCTGATAAGATTACATTCTCCTCTCCTTATCTCCCCCATTTCTCCTCCAGTTTAAAAGCTCTTTCATGACTCTTTTTTGTGAGATAATTTATCCCTCTCTATTTTTACCTTCCCCCTTCTCCCAATTCATTCTTCTTTCTCATACCTTAATTTAGTTTTTTTAGGTATCATTCCATCATATTCAACTCACACCCTTGCCCTCTGTCTATGTATACTCCTTTTAACTGTATGAATAATGATAAAGTTCTTTGGAGTTACAAGAATCATATTCCCATGTAGATATAAACAATTTAATCTTATTGTATATCTTTTGATTTCTCTTTCCAATTTACTTTTTTATGCTTCTGTTGAGTCTGTGATAGTCAAATTTTCCACCAAGTTCTGGACTTTTCATCATGAATGTTTCAAAGTCCTCTATTTCCTTGAATGCTCATTTTCCCCCTGAAGGATTACATTCAGTTTTGCTGGATAAGTGATTCTTAATTGAAGTTCTAGCTCCTTTGCTCTCTCGAATATCAAATTCCAGACTTCCTATTCTTTAATGTAGAAGCTGCTAAATCTTATATATTCTGACTGTATTTGAATTGCTTCTTTTTGGCTGCTTACAACATTTTCTCCTTTACCTGTGAGTTCTGGAATTTGCTATAATATTCCTGGAAGTTTTCATTTTAGGATCTTGTTCAAGAGGTGATAAGTGTATTCTTTCATTTTTTATTTTACCATCTGTTTCTAGACTACCAGGGCAGTTTTCTTTGATAATTTCTTGAAAGTTGATATCTAAGCTCTTTTTTTGATCATGGCTTTCAGGTAGTCCAATAATTCTTTAATTATCTATCCTGGATTTATTTTCCAGGTCAGTTATTTTTCTAATGAAATATTTTACTTCTTTTTTCATTCTTTTGACTTTTTTGATTTTTTAATAGTTATTTTGGAGATAATTTGGTAGAGATAAGGTGGGTCTGTGTATCAGTCATCTTGCTCTGCTCCCACCATAGTTTCAGTTTTGAAGAACTAGTCTTTTAAAAAATTATTATGATTTTAGAGAAACATTCATTTATGATGGAGAAAAATTTCCATGTAGACGTTTCTCTAAAGTTATTCATTCTATACATGCACGGTGATGACTTGATCAATGTGCAATCTCATACATTTTTTAAAAACAAACCTATGATTTCATTAGTATAGAGTGCTTTTAGTGAAGAACTTACTCTACTAATGGACACTAGCATCTTCTCTGTAACTTATAGTCCTTGAGAATCTCCTGAGATCCTGAGAAAGATCACATAATATGGGTCAGAGGCAGGAGTTGAACACAGGTTTTCCTGGCTTGGAGGGCAGCTCCCTATCATGCAACTCATACTGATATTCATGATTTCACATCCAAGATTTTAGAGGTTGAGCTGGAAAATATTTCAGAAGTCATGTAATCCAAACACTTCATTGTACATATGAAGAATCTGATACCCCAGGAATTTAGATGACTTGTCCAAAGTCACGCAAACAGAAATGAGATTTAAACCTATGTCTTCTGATAATTTTCACTGTACTACATCTCCTCAATGTGCATATTCAGTCCAACACTACGCATTTTAATCTATCCTTGATCTTCTGTGTTTTATTTTTTCCTTTATAGAAGGTTCCCCCAACATCCTCCCAAATGCTTGGGTTCTTGTCCTAGAGTTCTTACATGGATTCAGGTGGAGCATACAGTGTAACTACCAGTTAACACCCATGTTTTTACTTTGTGCTTGGCTCAGTTTTTCCAGTTATATAATTCTTCACTTTCTGTAGTACAACTTAACTCTTCATTTCCATTTGTAAACTACTTAAGTCTGTTCATACCTTCTAGGTGTTTTTTGATTTGCCCTTTGGGTAACCTCCAATTTTAATGATTCAGAGCTTGTGGTGCACATCCTCTGAATGTTCAATATTGTATTTAAAAAAGAGACTGACTTTGTTTCAGGAAGTAGCTTTGACTCCTTAGAAACATTGTGCATTTCCCCTTCCTAAACCACTTTGTCTCAGCTTAGATCCTTGTCTAAAGGCAATAAGCTGGCCATGCCACTGTTGTTGTTGTTCAGTTGACTCTGACTCTTTGTGACCTCCTGGACCAAAGCAAGCCAATATTATGCATGTGGTTTTCTTGGCAAAAATACTGTAGTGGTTGACAATTTCCTTCTCCATTGGATTAAGGCAAATAGAGGTTGTGTTTTGCCCAGGGGCACACAGCTAATAAGTGTCTGAGGCAGAATTTGAATTCAGGTTTTCCTTACTTTAATCTCAGTATTCTAGCCCCTGTGACACCTAGCCATCAGATTCTTCTCTGATCACTCCACATAATGGCAGCAAACCTGGCTGGAGAGCATTTAATTCTTTGTCTGATATTACTAGCTTCTCTTTTAGTGACTTCTCCAGTTTTTAATACAAAACATCCTACATATCCTGATGTTAATACAATATATCCAAATGTAGTGGCTTCTGCTGCCATTGATGGCGAATAGAGATTGTTAAAAAAATCTTTAGAGAATTCTATTTCTCATATGTTGCCCTCTATTCACTTTCATTGTTAAATACCCTTGGGGTGACTTTTTTTAGTTGGGTCTCTTGCCAAGCTTTTTATAAACTTGTTTTTCTCTGCATTGCTTCTTACTCTTTTATAAGGTAATACTACTTACACCCTTCCTCCATCCTAATGTACTGCTATAGACAAAAGGCAAAACAACTCTTTTATATAGTGCTTTCTAGCCCTTCTCACAATAGAGCTGGGAGGGAGGTAGTGCACATATTAATATCTTTATTTTACATTTGAGGAAACTGAGGCTCAGGATATGAGGCTTAAGGACTTGCTTCACAAAGCTACTAAATGGAAGAGCCAGGATTCAGTCTCAGGGGTTCTGATTCTAAAGTCAATTTTCTTTATATTACTCTGAAATATTTTTCTCCTTCCATGATATAAAAGCATGCTGCATGGGTTTATCTGAAATATATGCAATTAAAAAACATTTATTGATAATTATGAGATAGTCCAGAACAGAAAAGAGTCATTTTAAAAATCAGAAGGAACTGAGTTCAAGTTCTGTCTCTGATATTGCTCACTGGCTTTATGACTCAGATGAAGTTCTTTAACTTTTTAACAGTGTCTGAGACATCTCTTAAGATTCTAATTCAAAAAGTAATTTCTGATTTGTATTTGAAGAGAATATTTCCTTCCTGAAAATTCTCTCCATCAAGAGAATCACAAATCTAAAGCCTCTCCCCAAATCATCACAATATAGCTTACATTTACTTAGTACTTTAAGGTTTGCAAACATTTTATATAAATTACTTGTTTGAGCACCTTTTTATGCAGAAAATCTCTATTTTAACCAATATGGGTATTAAAAAAGACACCTGTCCTCAAGGAGCTTTTATTCTGTTTATATCTATACCTGGAGGCAGTGCTATTCACACATATAGTACCCCTTTTTGGAGCTATCCCTTCCTACTCACTCATTACTCAGTAATTGATAGTTTGCATCCCCATAGGAATGACTATTCTTATGGTCTTCAGAATTTGCTGTAGTTCCACACTCTATAACTCAGGAGACTTCACCATTGAACTCATCCTTAATTTTCAATCACTAGTTCCAAATAGCTGGAAGGAAAGGTATCAGTTCTAGTAAGAACAGCTACTGAGTGTTCTTATCTATTGCATAAACTTAAAGCACCCTTTGCATCAAATACATTGAATATAGTTTAGCAGCCTGTGGTAGGAGCAGAGGAGAAGGATAGTGGGAGTAATCCAGGGTTGGTTTTTGTTACAGTAGAGAAGAATGATGAAGTGATTGTCTAGAAGAATATAGAAGGGTGCTAATTACTATGAAGATGCAGAAATAGATTTAGGAGAAAGGCAAAGGGAAAGATAGAGTGAGAGGAGATTATAGTTGGATAAAGGAATGTCAAAATTCTTGATCACGAAGTAGAAAATTTATACATCCCTTTGTATGGTTGAGGTGGAGTGGAATAGTAAGTCACAGAAGTCAGGAAAGTGGAGGGACTGGGAGATTAGAGTAATTGAGTGAATAACATATTCATTGAAATCCACCCTAAGAAGACCAGAAGTTAAGGTGAAGAAAAAGACAGTGAATCAAATGCTGAACACCCAGAGAATAACTTGGAAGCTAATAGTTAACTGTCATTAGAATATAGATCAAGTGATAGATTTGGATAGTGAACCTCAAAGGAAAAAATATATAAGACTGTGGGCAAGTTTCTTAACCTCTATGGGTCTTCATTTCCTTAACTATAAAATGACTCCTGAGGTTCTTTCTAGCTCTAACTCTTTCTCTTTTGATATTTAGAGGATTGCTGGCTTAAGGGTGGCAGAAAATTCAATTACATCCTTTGAAGTTTGAAAGAAATAAATGTAGAAGTGAAAAGAGCCAGAATAAAGAGTGAGATTAAGGTGCTCATTACTGAATTTTTTTATTGCTAAAATGGGAAAATTTTCCAAATGATCCACTGACCAAGATTCTCATTTCTTCAGTTTGTTTATTTTTCTAAAAAAGAAAAAAATGGAGCAGAAAGGGAAAAATACACACAAAGGCATGCAAATTAAAGCCTTAAGAATTTTTAAAGAGCAGCCAGGTAGCTTAGTAGATAGAGAGCTAGGCCTAGAGATAGAAGGTCCTGGGTCCAAATCTGGCCTCAGACACTTCCTAGCTGGGTGACCCTGGGCAAGTCACTCAACTCCTATTGCCTAGCCCTTATTTCTCTTCTATCTTAGAACCAATACACAATATTGATTTTTAGACAGAAGCTTAGGGTTTAAGAAGAAATAATTGCTGTGTTAGACAGATGATAGTCTATCTGAATTTTAAAATAAAGTATGATGACTTATATGGATGTGAGACATGGAATAGTTTCTAAAGAACTGATATTGAATGGACACAGAGACAGTGGAGAGGGATGCCAGGTGGGTAGTTAGAGTGCTTCCAAATTATCCTCTGAATATCAGAATTAAGAGAGGAAGACTTCCAGGACATTGGGCAGACCTCCTGTTTAGAACATATGGGAGACATTGAAAGAGTCCCGTAAAATGGATTATAATCTACATAATTTAGGGGAACATTTAAATAAATGGGATCACAGATCTGTTTAGTTTTTGGCTGGATCTTCTTTTTTTTTTATGAATCATACTTCTTGGCTTAAAGTGCCCACTTGCAAATGATTAAAATCAGAAAGATCCATAATATTGTCCACTCCATTTGGCTTCATGAAAAATGGGAAATGGAAACTAGAAATGATGTTGTCACTAATTACAACACTTTTATACAGAAGGTTTAGCCATTGTAATTCTGTTGCTTCAGCAAAGAGACCAACAGATCCTAGAAAGTTCCTTAGCCAGCAAATATCTGACTTACCTAGAAAGAGGAGAGAGATGGTGGCCAATAGTGATACTCATTTAGAATATAAATTCATTTGTAATTATTAATGAAGAATGATGGATGATACTGAAATAGCTCATAAAGCATAGAGAGACTGTAGACAGCAAAACTATTTTAAACAAAGCTTGGAGAAATCCAACTACAAAATTATCTTGGTAACATTTATGGATGAAAATGAAAGAAGGACAATTAAGATAAGAAAAATAGAAATTATATGAACATTGCTATTATGAACTTTTTCTTTGATGCATTAAAGTATGTTGAACTGAGGCCCTTGAGCAATACTGTCCTATTATCACAGTCCCAGGTATGATGGTAGGATAGGTAAAATGTCATTGAGAATAGACAAGAAAAGCAGCTAAATTGGAAGAAATGTATATAAAAGAATTATGTGCTGGAGAATAACAAAGGGCCCTGAGATATCATTATTTAAAGTATATGAAGAAAGTGAAAAGATTAACAGTATAGGAAAAAAAACTTCATTCTCTGACCTTATAACAACAAAAAATGAAATAAAAATACCAGTAATTACCATCTGATAGGACTGTTCTCATTTATATACATCATTATGTGAATCATCTGCTATGTAGGAATCTTTGATGGGAGTATTAGTCGGCAATAAGTAAATGTTCACAAGTATTATTCTACATTTTTGCTATTTTGCAAATGACTGAAAAGTGTAGAGAACATAAAATTCCATTCTAAAAATACATTTGATTCAGTTAAAAAATACCACCTTAACATATCTTTTATAACATGTCTTCCCATCCATACATCAAAACCATTCTAGATTACCTGAAAGACAAAACTCTCTGATCTCATAAATTTTAGTTAAGGGCATAAAACAGGGGCATATATGATCTGTTCACCTCTGTGAAGAATATTCAGAGCAAATTCAAAGGTCATGAGGGATTCTCTTTGGATAGTGAGGACCTCCAAATACAGCATATATGGCATTATGTTGGTTGCATAAAACATAGAACCTTGCACCGCCTTCCAGAAGGGGACAAAACCTCAGAAGAGTTTGGTTTAATCATCTTATATAGGCATATGAAGGAAATTCATGGCAGGAAGACAAGATGGGCTGCTCATGTGGTCCTTCAGTCAATAAACACTTCTTAAGTGACTGCTATTTGCCAGGCACTGTGCTAAACATTGGGGATACAAATGCTTACTTTATCCTCAAGGAGCCCACACTTTATGGGTCAGATATATGAACTGAGGTTAAGGGATGAGAGCTGAACAAATGAGTGCTACAATTGTACTTTTGTCATGTCAAGAGAAAGAGAGGAAGACCTTTTACATGTTGATTGAATCTTTCTGACAACCTTATGATAGTACATGGACAATACTTGTACAGGATAGGCAGACATTGATGGATTGAGATTTTCATTTTAGAAGTGGCTTCAGTTACTTGTGGAAAAATATTTAAAGCAGCTCTTTTTGTGGAGGCAAAGAATTAGAAATTGAGGGGGGGTCTATCAAATTTGTATCAAAATTGTATCAAAAATCTATTTGTCTATCAAATGGGGAATGGCTAAACCAATTGTGGTATATATTGGTGATGGAATACCATTATGCTATAAGACATGATAAGCAAGATGATTTCAGGAAAATCTGGAAAGATCTACATGAACTAATGCAAAGTGAAATAAGTAGATACAGGAGAACTTTGTACACAATAACAGCACTATTGTGTGATGATCAATTGTGAAAGACTTAGTTACTCAGGAATACAATGATAAGGGACAATTTTGAAGGACTTATGACAAAGAATGCTATCCATCTCCTGAGAAAGAACTGTTGGAGTCAAGTGCAGACCAAAACATTCCATCTTTCACATTAGTTTATAATGATTTTATTTTGGGGTTTTGATTTTATATGAGTATTCTTTTACAGCAGTAAAAAATATGAAAGCATGTTTTTTTGTGTGTATACATATATATATTTTTAAATATATATACACATACATATACAAGCCAGATCAAATTATTTGCCATATCTGAGAGGAAGGAGGGAAGGGAGGAAAGGAGACAATTTGGATCTTATAATTTTAGAAAATATAGGTTGAAATTTGTTATTACGTGTAATTGGGAAAACAAAATATCCTTGAATAATAAAAAAGAAGTAGCTTCCAAATAAATGTGCCATAGGTCCATTTAGGTATTTGAATGGTGAAAAGAACACTGGATATGGAATCAAAACTTAGTTCTTCCACTTATTATTTTTGTTATAATGGTTAATTCAACCTCAGTTTTCTCATTTTACAAATGAAGACATTAGGCAAGATGTTCTCTAAGATTGCTTCTAATTAAATTCTATGATATATGTTTTTAAAAATCTGCTTTGGCATAACATTTTGGAACTGAGGCTCCCTTGAGTGACAATTTCCAAGAGAATAGCTGACATTTTCTTATTTATCAAGTCCTAGAAGGTGAGAACTTGAAGAATGCTTAAAGAGCTCAGTAAAGTACTAGAGACTGTAGGAATAAGGAAGTCTCCATTGGGATTATTGATTGGGTAGTTTTTCATCACTTGGAGTTAAATTGATTTCTCTATAGTAGGTACAATGTTCATACTCAAGGATATTTTCTTCATTGATGATGGGATCTTGTGAGTTAATGATTCTTTCTGTTTACTTGTTCCTAGAGATTAAAAGCTCTGACCCTATCTTACCATAGAAAATTAAAAAAAATGTCAAAAACTTATTTTTTGGCCAGATTAAGGATTTTATTACAGTTGTAATGAGATAAATTACTTAAAATTTCAATTTATCCTGAATTCTCCTAAGATCACATGTTGTCAACCTTAAGCAAATAGCTTTGACTGAATCTATCTTGGTAGGAGGAGGTGGAACACAAGGTTAAATATGATCTCTAGGATGACCCTCTAAATTATGGTAGTGACCAGCATCACTTCTAGAAGTAAAATAACTGTTCTCATTCCCTTAAGACAGATCTTACCATAGCAGGAAAGCAGATGGTCCTGAAACAAATCAAGAACGCCTCTCTTTTTGGGAATATAAAGTACAGGGGGCCATGAAAATGAGAATAGAAATAGGCAACATACTCTGTACAAAAGTGTAAGTGTATGTGGAATGTTGCCTAAATAGAATTTCCCCCCATATCTTTGCAGCAGAGGCATAAAGAAGTTGCAGAGTTATAAATCATCCTTCCAGCATTCTGCCATGACTAATTAACTACTTCAGCTGCTAAGTCCATATTATGAATGTGTAGGTAGTCAATTAAATTACTCTCTTTTATGGATATTTCAAAATCTCTTTCTTTGATTATACTTTAAAAGTTCTTTCCTTTCGGATGTATGTCTTTATGAGATGGAGAAGATGCTCAGTGTAATATGTAAACAAACAAAGAAACCCAAGGATGAGGTTCAAGGCAATAGCTTTTAAATGAACTATTTGCTGGTAGAACTATGCTAGCAAAGTACCTTTTATTGATATTTGAGAATGATTAAATGAATTCTATTAAGTTTAATGGCATGCATAAGTAAACTTGGGTGAATTGGCAAACTTTGGAATAGCATGACTTTTGGTCTTCCTGAGGGAAATACCAATTGCCTATTACTTCCATTCCCCTTGGCTCCTCTCTTATGCCAGATTGCCCTCTCTTCCCTTCTTTACCCTTTAATTTCCTACCTCTGGGCCAAATTAATAATAATATCCTCTCTGACTTCACAAAACCATTTAGAAATTTTCTTATGAGCAACAATACTGGTAAAATGTTAAAAACGCTTGTTACCATGGGGAACTTGGGAACTTCTTAATTTTTTGGAGGTAATCCAACCTTTTCTCCCTTCTCTTCACTCCTGGTTTAATATATTATTCATCTGTACTGCTTATCCCAGTTATACATTCTGATAGTCAAGCTATATAGGTCATCTATTCAAGTACATATAACATGAATAACAGATATTCTTCATTCATTTTATTATTCTGGTGTATACTGTTGGGCCAAAAACATTTGAGTTTTTTAAAGATTTCTTCCAGGAGACTTTGAAAAGTTGCTGACTTGATACAATTAAAACAATACCATATACAAAGAAAAGCATCTGAAGGACCTTACTACAGGAGAATAAGTTAAACTATCTATATTTAGGAAAAGAAAAGGGTCAAAAAAGGGATAGGACAAGTGTTCTGGAAAGGTAGGATAATGATAATGATTCATGAGGTGAAGGCAGAATGATTCAACTCTTATTTTACTTCTATTTTCTTTGCAAAAAGAAGATCTTTGATCTAAGATCTATATCTTTGAACATAGAAATAATGGAACAAAAATGACTAATAGAAAATGAAAATTCTAGATTAAAAAGTAGATACTAAGAATGTACCTAGCAAGGAGTTTGGGTCAATAACTGCATCCCATAATATTGATATAACTGGTGGTTTAACTACTTTCAGTGATCTTTGAAGCCTGTAGATGCTGACAATGCTTCAGGACTGAAAGAGGGCAACATTTGCCCTGATTTTCAAATAGTTAAGAGGGTGGGAAGCCTTCAGATTCTCTCCTACCTATATATAATGTACATATACATATACATTATATATTGTTTCCTATTAGTAATATATAAGTTCTTTGAAGGCAAAGATGCTTTTGTTTTTGTATGTTCAGAGCATATACTAAGCTTATGACTTTATAAATGTCAGTTATTCAACAGGACATTAAGCTTGACTTAGAAAATTCTGAATTGTATAATTAAAGAGATGGCATATAAATATCTAGAAAAGGATGGGGCAGTAAAAATATACTGAGAAGTTTCTATATAGTATAGCTTCCTCAAGAATATATAATTCCAGAACAATCTCATTTTCTTACTTGACAGAGTTATCATAATGGTAAAATCATAGAAAGTGTCCAGTGAAAGGCATTAAGATCAGGCCATATACCCATCACTGAAAGGAACTGGGAATGTTTGATTTTTTGAGAAAGGAAGACTTGGGTGGGAAGGGATGAGATATGGTAGCTTTCTTTAAATATTTGAATAGATAACATGTTGATGAAAGATTAGGTTTGTTTCATTCATCTCTAGTTGTTAGAACTAGGAATGATGAGTGGAAGTTGCAAGGTGCCAGATTTAGATTGATGTGACTTAAGAAAAAATTTCTGAATAATTAGGGAAACTGCAAGGGTTATTCCCTCCCTGACCTTTGTTTGGTAGGACACATAGTTATGATTGAAGGATTGATGAATGTTTATGTAGAAAGTAGGATAGATTAGGTAATGGGGTGGAGAAGGACAATAAAGAGAAAGAATGGTATTTATGGCAGAGAAATAAAAGGAATCTGGCCTTAGACATGAACTCAAGGATGAAAATCATTGAATGAATCTACCATTTCCAACCCAACTGCTTTCCTGGACTTTATAATCTCCAGAAATTCAACATTCTGCAAGAAGAAAACTGACATCTCCTCAATATCCCTGGCCTCTGTGACTCCATCCTTCCTCTGGTTGCAGCAGGTAGAAGATAATTATTTGAGAGCTCTCAAATCCTCCATCATTTATAGAAGGTACCCAGGGAATTCCCCTCATAATTTCCCAACCCACTGTTTCCTTGGACTTTGTGATTGCCAGAAACTTATCATTCTGAAAGTGAAATTGACTCAAACTCTCACCTACTCAGATCATTTCCCATTTTGGCTGTTGGTCATTCCACAGTGAGGCCTTAGAGCATGACTTTCATGGAAGATCATGTTAGCTACCAATTAACTTTTTTCCTTTAAGGTAATATGGAAAGGGTTCAAGTTGAAATGAAGCAGATAAAAGCAATTCCCTTCAATACAATGAATCAATTACAGCTACCTCTGAAAAAAAGATAATTCGCTTTTGGTTCCATCCCATATTTTTCTTTGAGAGAGTGATAATAAATTGGAGATATTTTAGAGGTGATGATGGTGATGGGAATGTTGATGATGAATATATTTAATATAGAATAAAAAGCCAAATAAATTCTGTCTAGTATAAGTTGAACTAAATGAACTCAAATACTTTCTATTAGAAATGCTTTGATTTATAATGTCTAAATGTCAAAAATGATATTCTTTGTATAAAATACATAAATTGTCATATAGAATTCATGCATATACTTGTAATGGGAGCCTAGCCAATCAGGTCCCAGTTCTTCAAGCATGTATAATATTTTTTTCCCTGCTGCCATCCCATATGGGGACTTGGTGAGTCTGCTTCCAGAAATGCATAATGAAGGAGTCCTGCCCTCCACTTTGGAACACATGCAGGTATTCTTCAATTGTTTCCTGTGCATTTACTGAGTGATTTGGAAAATATTTTAAATTTATTGCTGATCCAGTTCTTAGTAAGCATACAAAAATCTTGAGGGGAGGAAGGTAAGCTTTCTTTCTATTAGTGGTAGCAAACAAACCAAGAATTGTTTTGGTCTAGAAAGATATAGAAACAGTGACTGGAGCTGTCTATTGTTGCCAGCTTTATTATCCTTACATCCATCTCCCACCCAAAATGTGACCTCAAACACATTGAACTTTTATTTCTTCTGTTCTTATTGTGTTTCATTTTTTTATCCTAGGCATGAAAGTACCCAGAAATGGTCCACTTGAAGAATTTTGAAAGATTAAAAGAGCCACAAAAGATCCAGGGATGGGAGTCTATGGCAAGGATGACTGTTGATGCAACAATTGAGCCTGGTTACCCAGAGAAGTCTCACCTGCCATTTTACCACAACTGCAAGCCACAGAAAAACTTGCCCATCTTCTATGAACTTAGTGGGAGGAATGTTTAATGGTAACCACTTTAAGTATGATCTTCTTTCACCAGGGAATGAGGTATAGAGAAAACGGTGTTCAGGGGAATGTTTGTACTTTAATTCTTACCATATATAAATATTCTCATAAAATAAACTAATTTATGATACATACTTAACAATGATATTCAGAAGGAATTATTTTGCTGAATTTGTATTGAGGTGCAAAGGACTGGTTAGATGATATCAAGGAGATTATTGGTTGATCCTGAGAAATTATATTATAGGGGTGGGCTCATGAGTGATAGTATTACATAGACCTTCTCACTCTCCCTTATCCCTCTGCTCATAGCTTCTCAATGATAGCCCTAGAGCCCTGAGAAGAGATGGAACAATAACCTCGCTCTGGGCACCCAACCTGCTAGAGGAGTTTGGGTTGGGAGAATGAACCCAGAAGCTATATGGGCTATATACCCAAAGTTTGAAGATAAAAAAGCTAGAGCAAGAAAAGAACTTGGAAATCATCTGACCCAAACCCTTCATTTTGTATATTTTGAACCTGAGGCTCAGGGAGGTTAAATGACTTGCCCACTGTTACACCATTAGAAATTGAACCCCAGTTCTTTGGCTCTGAAACCAGTGCTTCCACATACTAGCTTACATTCTGCTACATTTTGCCAAATAAAATGTAGGTTAAATGTATAAAACATAAAAAGATTATACTCAAAGATTTCTTATTGCTCTAGCTCCAAGTGAGCTTTCATTATCTATAATGATTTAACTAATTATCCCATTACCAAGCATTGGGTGGTGTCTCATTTAAAAGAAGCTCCAAATTGGAGCTGATTTGATTTTTCTATTCTATATTAAATATACTTATCATCATCACCATCATCATCAACATCATCATCACAAGCCCTCATTGACCTCTGTCTCCTCTGAACTCCTTCATCACTTATCATCTCTACTAGATAATTTTGCATTCAATTATATGCTGTCTTGTATTATTCACTGTTCCATGTGGCTTATTCTTATTTCTTCAGCTATACTGCAAATTCTTAAAGAGAAAGAATAATGTTTTTCTTATTCATCACCTACTACTACATAGGTCTGGGCATGTAGTAGACATTTTATACATATTTACTGATTGCTAGACCATCATTTTTTTTAAACCCTTGTACTTTCGGTGTATTGTCTCATAGGTGGAAGATTGGTAAGGGTGGGCAATGGGGGTCAAGTGACCTGCCCAGGGTCACACAGCTGGGAAGTGGCTGAGGCCGGGTTTGAACCTAGGACCTCCTGTCTCTAGGCCTGACTCTCACTCCACTGAGCTACCCAGCTGCCCCCTTAGACCATCATTTTAAATAACTGTCAAATATTGAGAGTGACAGGGATTAAATCAAATATATTCAAGTCCCAATTCTCTAACATATTAAAATCTAAGACAGATACACCTATGATCTTATGTATAAAATTGAATTGATAACAAATTTAGAATTGAAAGAAAATTTGAGAATTCATTTAATTATCTCATTTTATAGATAATAAAATTAAAACTCAGAGAATTTAAGTGATTTGCTCAGGGTCACATAGGTAGAAAGTGACAGGGTTAGAATCCAAACCTAAGTACTCTGATTCCAAATCCAGTGTTTTATCCATTATACCATTTTGCCTTTGTCTCTTGGCAACAACATACATTCATCAAACAAATATTTATTGAACATTTTTCACCAAGACACCACCATGCTTTCTTTCGCAGATTTTAAAACTTGGAGTCATCCTTTACTCTTAGCTTTCCCTCACTCTCATATCCTATCAGCTACCCAAATCTTGTTCCTTAACCCCAGGAAAAGCTCTTAAATTCCTTTCCTTCTTTTCTCCAGGGTTACCACCTTAGTTCTGGGACTTGTCACTTCTTGCTTGGGCTATTGCAATGATCTCCTATTTGGTCTCTTATCTTGAGGTTCTCCCCTGTCTAATTCATCCACCACAGAGTTTCCAAAATGAAATATTAAAGCACAGGTGTAGTACAGAGAGGTGGGGCATAACAGTTTTGCAGGCTTTGGCTGAGTTCTTATGTCACTTAAGAGTTTAGAATCTTGAAAAAAAGTTTCAGTTGGACCTGGGAACTCGTGGAGGGAACCAGGGTCCAGCAGAGCTCCTTCTGGAGATTAAAACCTTAGCCTAGTTTTGCAGTTTTTGAGATTTGTTAATTTAGATAAAACCTTTGAATCTCCCTATCCTACCTCATTTCCTACCTTCATTTCCCTTACCTAAATGTCTGAGAGGAGTGAATAAGGAGAGTGAATCAGAGAGTTAGTTCAAATCTGTGAGAGTTTAGCCCTACCCTTGCAGTAATTTATCTAGAGAGGTTTTTTATCCATCATCCTAATCCCTTTTGATTTCAAAATCACCTTGAGAGCTGAGTAAAGGCAGAACCTTTCTCAGACTCCATTCCTGCTTCCCTTCCCCCACCTGAGGTTTCTCTAAGCAGCTGTTGGGGCTTCCTTGATCCTTTTACCCTGACAATCTAACCTGAGAAGACAATAAACCCCTTTGTGTTTGAAACAGACCTTTTGGTTACTTCATTAGTTAATTAGTAAGAAAGGGAAGAAGAGGAACAGAATCAACATACTCTGGGTTTGAGGGAAGCCGGGGTATCCATCTTGAAGGAAGGTGTAACTTCAAAAAAGTCCCTTCCTGTGATATTAACTAAAGCCTGTAGTTAATTTCAATCAGTCTATTTCCCTTCAGTGTTTGTCTTTAGCCTAAATCCTAGTCTGTATTCCCTACTGCTGTTTGCCTGTTTAGATTAGTTCATCCTCTCCCTGGCAATCCTTGTTACCACAGTGTTATACTCCCTGAACTCAGACATTCCCTTATTTCTCCTGCCACCTCACCTGCCATCCTTCATCATTGAACCTTCCTTATCCACTATATTGCCTTAACTTCCCTACTATCTAGTCTCTTCACTTGATTACCTTCAGCCTTGGATCCCTTGCCTTGTCTTATTTCCTAAGCCTACCAGTTATTACCCCTAGCTTCAGCCTCATATTATATCCTGCGTCTCTCTATTACCTCCCTTCCAAATCCCCTATAACACAGGTCAGACCATCTTAGTCCCCTGTTAAAGAGATTTTAGGCACTCCCAATTGTTTTTAAGGTTAAATACAAACCCTTATGTTTGGCATTTAAAGCCCTTTACAGTTTGTCTCCAATCTATCTTTCTAGACTGATTTCATACTCAGTACCCTAACCAAGCTTTCCTCTTGGCTGTATTCTTTGTGACTTAGTGGTCCCTCTACCTTGGAATGCCCTTTCTTCTCACTTCTCTGACATCTACAAAGGTACTTGACCTGGTTTTTCTGTGAAATATTTTCTAAAAGTTACTTTCATCTGCTTTCCATGGCTGTATTTTATCTCTGTATGGGGACTATATCTTACACCATTCTAACCCCTCTTATCCTTTTCCACTCCATTTCCTTGCAAAAGTTTGCCAGTCTTGACAAAAGTATTTGAGTAAAGGAACATGATTTCATCAGAGAATATTTTTCTCCTTGAAAAGGACTCAGGTACATGACCTACTGATGTTGAATTAGCATTATCATCTTTCTATTCAAAAGACCACATATTTTAATTATTTCAAGGTTGTGTATGTTGCTGTATCCATTTGAATGAAAATAGCCTTGTGCTGAGCTTAATTTTAGGGGACCAGTAGTTAACACAAGGGAATGTGGAAGTTAACCATTATATTCAGATCTTATTATAACAAATGTTAACAAAGTTCCTTATTTAGCCATTGTCTAATGTACTCTGAAATAAATGGTAATTGCTTTATTATTATCTGACATTAGATCTTCTGTTAATCAATCTAAATGTCTTGGCAGAGGGAGGAGAAGAAGCATTTGACAAAATTGTAATTATGATTGTGTTCTTTTAACTTACTTTAATTGGGGGATGGGAATTAAAATTTACTTCAATCACATGTGTGACAAAGTCTTAAGGCATGATATGAAGGGAAAAAAGCCAGTTAGATGTCTCTCTGTCCCTTGTGCTTGAATTCTTTCACTCCTCATCACTATTTCCTAGCTCCCTGAGCTTTCTTTAAGTCCAAGCTAAAATATTATCTTCTTGGAGAAACCTTTCCTCATCTCCCTAATACTAGTTCCCCTCTGAGATTATTTTCTATTTATTCTAGACTTGTCTTGTTTATTCATAGTTTGCATGTTATCTCCCCTATTAGACTGTGAGCACTCTGAGAGCACATACTGACTTTACCTCTATTTGTATTCCTTGTACTTAGTACAGTGCCTGGCACATAGCAGGTGCTTTATAAATGCCTACTGACTTACTGTGTTTGAAATCAGATTCTGTTACTTGCTTTGTGACTTTGAACAAGTTATTTTACCTCCTGGTCCTCAGTTCCTACATCCAAAAAACAGAAGGATTGGATCTGATCATTTCTAGGATCGTCTTGACCTATAGCTATATAGAGGAATGGTCATATAATTAGTTTGAGGTTTCCACTGATGACAAGAAATTATCAAATACTTTTTATATCCCTGCCTAGTTTTACTTTTCCCATTCATTTTTAGCATTTTTCAAAGGGATCTATACAATTAAATCAGGTGGAATTGAGTACTAGGGAGTGGATAAAGTGATCACAAAATGATTTGACTACAAAAGAATTTTTTAGTGTTTATGTAAATACATAAATGTGAAAAAAGCATTGAAATTCAGAGACCAAAAATGGTGAAATGAGATTGTTTAAGACCTTAATACAATGGGGAGCTCCAAATCCCTTGAAGTACCATTAGATCAAGTGTCAAAATATGCCAGAAAAATATTGTATCAGCAGATTGCATGCCCATTAATATTTTATAGAAAGAAAAATCTTCCAGACGCCTCTGTAAGAAGCCTTCTTGAATTCTGACCTAATTTAGTTGAGATAATTCAGGAATTTCAAATCTGATGTTTCCACCTCTGGCTAGTTTAATCCACCATCTGGCTTGTTTTAAGAATAAAGCAAGACAGGCGCCTAGCAGAAATACGTCTAAAATATCAAAATTTAAATAAAAAACCACTCCTATAAGCTACACAGTGGAATATTTTGCCATCCAGTGTTCTCTGTGATAATTCTTAGAGAATAATAGTGGTATACAGAAGTCCTCAATCCAGTGTTAATTCTTTGCAGGCACACGCACACGCACGCACACACACACACACACACACGGAGGAATGTTACTTATTTTAAAATATGAAGTCAATTCTTAAAAAGTTAGCTTATTTAGTGCATGGAAGACTGTTTTATTCCTTCATTTAATGAAGCATTTTTGATAATGATTTCTGATTGCCAAAATGCATAGTACAAATGCTGATCAGCCCCCTTTTCAAAACATTGATTCAAAATGCCTCCTCCCAGTTTAATCACATAGTGGGATTCCTACAGTAATGGACCATAATTGCCCATCTACCTCCAACAAAGTTGGCCGGAGGGTCCTGCTTCATGTTATCATCACTGGACCTTATCAGCTACTGAAATTCTCCACCCATTTGCCTGAAAATGTGGTAGCAAAACCTCCATGCGTAATTATTCCCAAATAAGAATGCCCTAAAAGGGTAAATGATTGTATTTGTTCTCTCCCTACTTTCTGTAATAGAATAGAAAATGAATAGTGGTATTTATGAGATTTCATATTGTCATTCACTTTTCTTTTACCTTGAGAAGGCTTCTGATTGTCATCTCTTCAGATAATTAAATCGAGTTGGTAGATTATGTGCAGTTACTTTAGAAAGCTTTTTATTGCTGTTAGCTTCAGATATCCTGGGGTTCATCTACTTTTTTTTTGATACTGAAGTAGCTGTACACATAAATCAGTGTCATTTTTGGTAAATAGCAAACCCCATCATTTCTTTTTTCAACTAGGCTTGACTAATTCCAACTAGGTTCCATGGGTCATTAAGAGAAAATCCAGATGGTTGTATTGATTATCCTCATGAATATGTAGCATAGGAAGTTTGATTGGCTATGATCAATCCAGTCAACAAACATGTATTTTAAAAATTATTGATATCTTTTGTTTTGATGTTACCCACACTTCGAGTGTTTTCCTTTGACTCTTCCTAATAGCCTCCTAGAATAAAAATGAGAGAAATCATTTCTGTGAAACTAATTGACACAAGGTAAAAAAATTCTGATCCTAATGCAGTCTCCTACATATAATTTTCCATCTCTGCAAAGAATGTGGGGAAGTTTTTTTCATTATATTCTTTGGACCTATGCTTGGTAATTATAATTGCAAGGTATACAGTTTTGATCATGTTATTCATCATGTTCTTTGAATTTATATTGTTGTGGTTAACATGTGTATTGATTTCCTGGTTCTCCTTATTTCACTTTGTATCAGTTCATGTAAGCCTTTTTGTGCTTCTTTGTATTTTTCATATTTATAGTTTTTATGGTGCAGTAACAGTCCATTATATTCATGTATCACAATTTGTTTAGCTATTTCCCAGTTGAAGAAAATAATACTAAAAAACCACTTGTTATACAGCATCATTGTCCACAAGGAATTTACAGTCAAGAAGCTGAAACAATTATTATAGAGACAGAATGGGATAAATGCTAATGGAGGAGTTAAAACTAAGGGGAAGGGAATATGGAGTAAGGAGAGATTATTTTGGGGGCATCAGTAAATGTGGAAGAATACTATTTTGGCCGAGTGCTGAAGAGGATTTCTTTAGATAGAGATGGTGGGGAGGTAATTCCAAGTAGAAAAAAGGAAACAGATTCATAGGTGAAGAAATACAAGGTATAATTGAAAAATGGAAAGTAGTTTTAATCTAAATGGAATGAAGTATGTATGTGGGTATGTGTATATGTGTCTACACACACCTATATGTCTTGTTAAGAAATATGTGTGTATATGTACATGTACATATATAATGTGTATGTCAATCTAGTCAAAGGATATTTATTTTAAAAATTATTGATATCTTTTATTTTGTTATGTTTATAGTATTTCCCTTGAACCCTTCCTAGTATCCTCTCTTATAATCGAGAATGAAAAAAGAGAAAAATGATTTCAGCAGAATTGAAACACACACATACCTTAGCAGAACTTAAAAAAAAAAAAAAACAACCCAATCTTCTGTTTCAAGGCAGAAGAATGGTAAGGATTAGGAAATTAGACTTGACCACAGTCACACTACTAGGAAGTGTCTGAGGTCAGATTTGAACCTAGGACCTT
This sequence comes from Gracilinanus agilis, assembly GCF_016433145.1. Taxonomy (NCBI): domain Eukaryota; kingdom Metazoa; phylum Chordata; class Mammalia; order Didelphimorphia; family Didelphidae; genus Gracilinanus; species Gracilinanus agilis. Next base: position 443,235,350 of record NC_058133.1, on the reverse strand, counting down.
CCATCTCTAGACCTGGCCTTTTCTCCACCGGGCCACCCAGCTGTTCCTTAACAGCTTTTTAATAGCTCCCACCTATTTTTCCAGTCTTATCTGCTAAAAATATATGTGTATATATGTATGTATGTATATATATATATCTATCTACATATATATAGTCTTATCTCCCAATACTGCTGTGCTAAGAAGTTTTAAGTTTATTCTGAAAAAAATAAGATTCTTTAAAGACTGTTGAGCACAAGAGACATGAATGAAGGAGGAGAAATCAGTTCATAGACTACTATTCCAATAAACCAGGTGAAAGGTAATTAAGGCTTGGATTAGATTAGTACCAAAGGAAATAGAAGGGAGGAGAAGGATGAAAGTGACTCTTGGAAGGTAGAACTGACAGTATTTCTTAATAGGAAATTATAGATAAAGGAGAGAAGGGAATTAAAGATGGCACAAAGTTTTCTATATGAGGTGACCAGTACAGCAGTATTTGCCAATAACAGAAGTAATATGAATAGGAAGGAAAAGTAATTGGAGTAAGAGTTTTTTTGTTTGTTTTGGATATGTTGAGTTTGAGAGTAGATAAAGCAGTAGGGGTTGAATCAGGAAGACCTGAGTTCAAATATGATGTAAGATCCTTAGAAACTGTATGATCCATGGTAAGTCCCATAACCTCTGTCTGCATCAGTCTCCTCAAATATAAAATTGGGATAGTTAGCTTCTACCTCCAGGGTTACTGTGACAATCAAATGAATGTAAAATGTTTAGCACAGACCCTGGCATGCAGTAAGCACTTTATAAATGTCTATTCCCTTCAGTGATGTGGAATCCAGGTGAAGTCTGGCACCAAGTAGCAATGCATAATAAATGCCCTAGAGATCAGGGATTTAGATACATATTTAGGGGTGGCTAGTGAAATAGTGATAGAGGATGAAATTTCCTAGGAAGAAAGTATAGAGAAAGAAGAGAAAAGGATTAAGGAACGACAACAGATGGAGGCAGCAAGGTGGAAAATAAAGAAGAGATAAGAGTAAGCCTCAAGGTTTAAAAAAGAAAAAGGAAAAAAATTGCAATTCAGCAAAACTAGCCAGCACATCAAGCCCTGGTTCACATTTCAAGCCTTAGAGAGTTTATATGACTTGCCTAGGGTCACATGAGTAGGAAACATCAGACCAAGGTTTTGAAAATAGATCTTCTGATTTGAAGACTCCATGTTTCTTTTGAAAAATGAACAAAAACCTTTATCTTCTGTCTTAATACTAATTCTAAGGCAGAAGAGCAGCAAGGGCTAGAGAATTGGGGTTAAGTGATATACTCAGGGTCACACAGATAGGAAATTTCAGATTTGAACCCAGATCCTCTGGACTCCAAGTCTGGCTTTTTATGCACTGTGTCACCTAGCTGCCCTTCCAAGATACCTTTATAATTCACATTATCTCCCTAGAGCACTTCTATGGTGGCACAGTGGATAGAGCACTGTATCAGGAAGACCTGAGTTCAAATTGTAACCCAGATACTCACTCCTGGCAAATGACTTTACCTCTGTCTGTTTCAGTTTCTTCAGCTCTAAATAGTGACAAAAACAACACAACTTCCAAGACTGTCGTGAGGATCAAATGAGATAATGCTGTATTTGTAAAGCATTCAGCACAGTGCCTGACACATAGTAGGCACCTGACAGATGTTTGTTCTCTTCTCTTTACCTTCTGTGGTGAATTCCTCTAAATCATTATAATATTTATGAAATACATCTGCAAAAATATAAATTGCTCAAGTTATTAGTCATGTATTTATGATGAAATTGTTTACAAACTGATTTTTAATATATTTGTGTATGTGACATGTATTTCCCTCAAAGTGGAGAATTAAAATAGTTACTTGCTTCACAGAATCATATGTTTGTAGAGAGCCAAAGGAAGTCCCCAAAGTTAGAAATTCATTCCCTTCTTATCAATAGGGTTAGGTTCATGCTAATTTTATCAGCATAAAACACATAGTCCATCAAATGGCAATAATGGATATTATCATCATATTAATTTAATGAGGCTTGTTATCAATGACAACAAATTTGTATCATGTTCCAAGAGTGCAATGAACAAAACAGAGAGAAACCCAATACTTATCCACTGGAAAATTTTATTTTATTGTCTCAGCTTTTTCTAAGAGTGGCAGACTCCAAATCAATTAATATTTCTTGAATGGCAATGCAAATGGTACAATAGAGTGGAATGAATCCTCCTATCCCCCCAATAAAATATAAGTTTCCTGAGAGCAGAGATTATTAATTTTTTTGTCTTTGTATCCCCGGTGCTTAGCACAGAGTCTTATAAATAATATATGCTCAGTGAATCATTTTTAATTGAATTGAACTAAAAAAAAAGAGAAGTTAAATCTTGTTTTTCCTCTAAGTCTATGTCTTTGGGCCAGTCTCTTAAGTTCTTAAGGTCCAAGTTTTCTACTTTGTGAGATGAGAATATTGGACAAGATGATCTCCATTGGTTTCTTTGAGAGTTAATATTCTCTATTTGCTACAGCTCAGGTAAAGCCAGCGTTTAATTTCATTCTTTAAAAAGCTACTTAATTTCTGTCACACTTCCCTGCATTCTCCTATTTCTCTACATTTTGAAAGTCTCTTGGGATTCTACTCTCATTCTTCCCCTCTATAAGCTGTTATCCAGTTTCACCGGACCCTTGTCATTATGCTGGAGTTAGCTTTTGCCCACTCTTTTGCCATCCATCACTAGCCTCCAGACTTTCCAAACAAAACCTGTGAAACACATTATCATTCAACAGGGTCAGGACCAAGGTCAGGGACAATCATCCCTAAAAGCCCATTTCCTACCAACTAGCATTTGGTTTGCAGTTTCTCATCACTCAAAGTCCTCACTCTAAAGGACGATCACTTCACTAAGTCCTAAGGGATCCACTCAGGAAGGAAATCATTCACTTTGATAGCTCTCACATTTGGTTTCTGGCTATTCAACTTATGGAAAGAGTCTATGAGATGCATAGAAATTAAACTAGCTCCTGGAATTTCTAGTTTCTTGGATACCACTCTGGTTTTAGCTCACTTCTAGGGGCTCAAGTCTATTTAAACAGACTTGGGGATTGGTTGAGTTCAAGACTACTACAGTTCTGCTAGAGTCATAATTAAAGATTCTTTTATTTGGGAAGACATAATTGTTAAAGAGGAGTTTCAAGAGTGGGATGGGTGGGAGAATGGCACAAATTAAAAGGAATACAGAGAACATTCCAATTAATATACCTGACTTTTTCCTCACAAGTAACAGTCTGGCCTTGCCTGAATGAAAACTATGGAGGCAAGATGGGAAAGAAAATGTAGGTCAAGGACAGGGATATCACAGCAACAAGACCCTTGGAGAGAGTGTTGCTGATGACTATGAAGCATGGGGAAAGAATGGGCACTTCAATAAACAACGTGCCCTAGTCCATAGCTCTGTAAGCCTTGTGTTTCTCATGGCTCAGTCCCTTTATAATGATGGATCCAGAATCCACTTATATATTAATATATTACTTTTTCACAATTAATATATTATATGACATAATATATAATTAATAATATTAATATATTCTTAAAAATGCTTGCCTTCTATCTTAGAGTTGAAATAAAGTATTTATTCCAAGACAGAATAGCAGTAAGGGCTAGGCAATTGGAATTAAGTGACTTACATAGGGTCACATAGACAAGTTGTATCTGAGGGCAGATTTGAACCCAGGACCTCATATTTCTAGGGCTGGCTCTCTATCCACTGAATCACCTCCCTGCCCCCAACTTAATAAATTTTTAATGGTTCTCAAGACTTGGAGTGACCTAAACCACTGTGCTTGATATACAACTCTAGGCTAATCCTATAACTAGACTAGCCTCTAGTGGGGGAATGGAATTTCTACTAGGAAGAGGGTGAAGAGCAAACTGAAGCCATATGAATGACTATTTGCCTAGAAATAGTCTCTTCTTTGTCAGCCTACAGCTGAAAAGACACTTGAGACAAGTGGCTTTGTATTCTTGTCATTTGGTCATGTAATGGAAGTTTTGTGAATTCTATCTTCATTGCTGATGCTGATGTGCTTGAGGTGAGGATGTTAAAACAAGATGAGAGCCATTATGAGGAAATGTGGAAATCCACATAATGGGGGAAAGGTACCCTTTAAAACAGTGTGACTTTAGATTTAAATACTGTGCAGGCAGCCTCATTTCACTGTCCTAAAATATCAAGCCCAAGGACTTTTGAAAATGTGAAGCTCACAATGGATTTCTCAGAGCTCTTGCAGCCATTATCATAAAACCTTCACGTTTCCTAAAATAATTAAAACAGAAGTTCTTGGAGATATCTTGCCAAGGTCATCTGAAGATTATTCCCTGAGCTGCATTGTTTGAAAGGGGCTGGGGGTGGGGGGAGAATGGTAATGTGAATTGTAATTACTCAGAGCATTGTAGAATAAAGCTATAGTAAATTCCTTCACAGTTGAACTAAACTGTTTAACACACGGAGTGTCTAATTGACAATTCTGTACCAAAGTGTAAATTTGTCAAGGAAGGATACACAACAAGTTTTTTTTAACATCTCAGTGAGTGCTGTTGTGATTTGGATCTATTACTTCTGAATATTGCATAAAGCTGACAAGCACTTGTCATTTAAAGACCACATGGAGGCATTCAGTTTCCCATTTAGACATAATAACACATTATGCAAATCAACTTGCCAAGGAAAGCTGGAGGCTGACATGAAATAAACTGTCAAATACAAGTTGCTAATAAATGAACATTTCTTTAGAGATTGTCTTAATTTGGGGAGTTGGAAAATAAATTTGGCGGTGGTGAATATGGGTGGTGGAATTTTTCATATAACATCAGTGGTTCTTCTTTCCAGTGCCAAAGAGTGGCTTAACTTTAAGGAGTAAATCCAAGTCCTTAAAATTTTTTAAAACTCTTACCTTCTGTCTTAGAATTGATACTAAGAATTGGTTCCAAGGCAGAAGAGTGGTAAGGGCTAGGCAATGGGGAGTTAAGTGACTTGCCCAGGGTCACATAGCTAGGTAGTATTTGAGGCCAGAACCTAACACCTTCTGTCTCCAGGCTTGGCTCTCTATCCATTGAACTACCTAGCTGACCCTCATTAAATTTTTTAAAAAGTGATTTCTAATTTAGAAAAAAGGAAATCAGAGTGCACCCCCATTTTTATAGGGTATTTATGCTTTATCCATTTATGACTGACTGCCCACTTTTATTTGCTACGCCAATTGTCATTATACTGACATACACTTTTCAGACTTATTTGACAAAATCATTTCCCATTTATTTCATGGGTTTTCTCCATCTTCCCAAATAACTTTTAACCTTCTGAAGGGCTTGAAATACAACTGACAACCACTTATTAAGTTGTGCCAGGTATATTTAATATATTAATGTATATAGGTCAAAACTAGAATCAGGAAGACCCAAGTTCAGATCCAGCCTTAGATACTTCCTCAGTTTGTGACTCTGAGGAAGTCACTTAACCTTCTTTTGCCTCCCTTTCTTCATCTGTGAAATAAACTAGAGCAGGAAATAGCAAACCACTCCAGCATCTTTGCCAAGCAACCACTAATTGGAGTTAAAAAGAGTCAGACATGGCTGAAAAAATTGAACAACAAAAATGTATATTAAGCCCTGGGAAAACAAAGAAAAAATGAAAAATACTCTCAGCCCTTGAAGAGTTTAAGGGAGTGTAAGAACATGAACACAGGCAAGTAAATACAAACTATTTATAAACCAAACATAAATTAATTTTTTCAGGGATAGTAGGGAAGGACTAACTACCACAGGAATCATGAAATACCTGCACATAGAACCCTCTCTCTCATCAAACCTGGGACAAAGAAAGAACAGCATACAAAATTAGAAAAATAAAAATATTCTTAACATATAGAGAAACAAGAAGGCAAGGAGATGGCATAAGGGAGGGACTGGGATTGCCCCTGTAGGACTGAGGAAATATAAGAAGGATGGGTTAAGAGAAAGGAGAGCAAGAGGATAAGTAAAGGGAGGGAAAGGAAGGACATTAGATGGAAGGACACATCAAGAGGTAGGGTGGAAAGAGGGGTTAAGAGAGGTACTTTTAGGATAAGATTGGGGAGAGATTTTTAGAATCAAACAAATACCAATAAGTAGAGGGGTATGATTTTGGGGGATAAGGAAGAGATTTTGGGGAAGGTGGATAGAATAAGAATTAAAATATAATAAGGAAGGGATAAAGGAAGGACCTATGGAAAGGTGTGTTAATTTGGAACTAGGAGGACAAGGGGAGAGGATAACAGAGGATTTGGGGGAAGGGATGAGAATTGGAGAGGAATTGGTCAAAGGAAATTGGACATCTAGAAGGGATACAGTGGGAACAAAAGGAAAAGGGGAATAAACAGGGAGAAGGAATGCAGAAGATGGACATGCATAGTTAGTAACTATGACACTGAGTGTAAATGGGACGAATTCACACAAAGGAAGAAAATGGATAGGAGAAAAGTAAAAAACCAGAACCTAACAAGGTGTTGTTTGCAAGAAATGTGCTGAAAATGAAAAACACTCATAGAGTGAAGGTGAAAGGCTGGAGCAGACTATGCCTCAGCTTATCCAGTGAAGGCAGGGGAAGTAATCATGATCTCTAGCAGAGTTTGGGCTAAAATGGATATAATTGGAAGGGATAAACATGGTAACTATATTATGGTGAGGAGTACTATGGATAATGAAGCATTGTCAATATTGAACTCATATATAAAGTCATAGCTTCCAGATTTCTAAGGGACAAATTAAATGAGATACAGATAGAATAAATAACAAAATAATAATAGCAGGGGACTTTAATCCTCCCACCCTGAACTAGATAAACTTAACCAAAAATATATATAAGAAATAAATGAAGGAGATGAATAGAACCTTAGATAAGCTAATATTTTAGATATCTGGAGAGCTCCCACATACCTGTATGAGATCTAAATCTGAGCATACACATAATCTGAACATAGTTTCTAGTGGGATAACAATGCTTTAGAGAGCCTAAATATTCTACAAAAGGCTAGCACCTCATACTGTGGAGGTAATCCTGCATTCCCAAGGAGTTGTGGCTTTGGAATAAAATATCCACTGGGTATATCTAAGCTGGAAAGACTTTGTTTTAGAAAGAGTATGATCCTGGTAACAGATTATGCCTGCTGCCTAAGGTCTAATCTAATTAAATATGGCCCTGGTAATGTACATTAACTAAGGACCAAACAGGTTAGTTGACCAAATTAAATTCTGATAGGGACATGGAGAAACAGAATTAACATTACATTGCTAGAGCAGTTGTGAAGTTTTTTTTTTAGAAAATGAGATGGAAATGTACATTAAGAGCTGTAAAGTTCTTCATGGTCATTGACCTAGGGAATCACATTACTAGGATTAAGTTCTACTGGGCATTATTGAGAGGGTAAAAAGCTGTGTATGAATGAAAATATTCATAGAAGTTTGTTTGTAATAACAAAATAAGTGGAAATAACACAAATTCAATGACTGGGAGAAATGGCTAAATAGATTGTGATATTTGAATGTAATGGATTGTAATATGTTATTAGAAATGAAAAATATTGGAAACATAAAGAAAATAAATGACATATATGAAGAGACAAAAAGAGAAGAAAGGGGAATAAGAATAATATTTACTATGATTACATAAAGAAAATAACAGCCATCCAATCAAAAGAAAAAAGTATCAAAGTAAAATGAATCCAAACAGAATTCAAAAGCAGAGGATTCTTATATTAACACACATGCACGCACACACACACACACACATATATATAATTTCCATATTATTAAACAAATTGTAAACAATGTGGAATTTGTGGCCTTGCACATAATTTTTAATGCATTTTATTTAAATGGTTTTTGTTGTTTGTGGTGCTCACAAAATATAGAATAAAAAAGGAAAGAACTCTATAAGAGGTAGTAGCACTTGAGCTGAGTATTGAAGGGAGCTAAGGATTTGTGAAGAAAAAATGGGAAGAGAAAATTCATTTGAAATCTTGGGCAGCAGCCTGTAAAAAGGCATGAAAGGAGTAAAGAATGTTGTATATGGGGAACAACAAGGAGGCCAGTTTGTTTATGATGTACATGATGCATTTTACTGCTTTTTCTTCAGTCATTCAGTATTAATTTATTAAGCACTTATATGCCAGGAACTCTGCTAAGGTGCTGGCAATACCATTTTGCCCTTTAAGAGCTGATAACCTATGCTAAATGTTGGAGGCATCAGATCGTAACCAACAGTTTCCACAATACACTTTTATTTTATTCTTTGAATTCCTTATAATTATACTTAAGGGTCCTGTAAAGAAGGGTAATCAGATTGGACTATTTTAATTAAGTGAATTGAGTTGAAACAACTTTTCTACCTTTGGGGCATAAACCTCACTTTGCCTTTTTTAGATCTTTCTAAATCATGTCTAACCATATTTCTATTTCCCCACTCTACCCCACCCTCACTTTCAATCTAGTAGGTAAAATACTCATATGTTTGATTTTGAAAATGGAAAAAATTAATAGACATTTTAAGCTCTGTGTAGAATTGTAGTAAAAGGAGTATTCATACCTCCATCTGTAGTCCTTCTGTTCTAACTTTTCTCTTGCACAAATAAACATTTATTTTAAAGTGTGCTGTGGGCTTGAGAACTATGTAAATAAAAAGAAAATATTTTCAAGTCCCTTATTTACTCAAGACTTATTATTTGAATGAGGCAAGATGGTAGAATATAGCCTATGGGCTACTTTCCCAACTCTGATCTTCAGAGGGCAGCCTATTAATTTTCTACTCAAGAGTTCTAGGGAGCCATCTGAGGGGTTTTAGTGGTTTCAATTGGTGCCATGCTTGGGCCCCCCTCCTCTACTGGTGTGCTTCCCATGGATTATCTAGTTGAGAGTAAATGCCCTGACAGAGTTATTTAGCTTAGAGTTAGGGGATACAGTCAGAATAATTGTTTACAAAACCTTTCCTACCAAAGCCTGGGGCATGCTACCCCACAAATACATATAGAATCCAGACAAAATGGGCATAAGTTTAAACAGGGCATATGCCAAAAGAAGAATTCAAAGCAACTAATTGTAAGGTAGTCCTGTTTTCTATTACTGGAATTCCCATGAAGTTACTTGTGATGTGTGCAGCACTTTCTGTTGGACCCAGAAGGTTCATGCACATTAACAGTCCTGAAGCCATGCTTCTCCCAAAGACCCGCAATCTCCAAATTTTTTTCTTGCCTTTTCTTAGCATGTCTATTTTAATTTTTTCAACTCCTGACAAGATGCATTGTTTTTAATAGTCTAGTCTCTTTGAAGACATGATCACTAGAGGAGGAAAAGTGGAAGAATATCTGGTCCCTCAAAATGAAAGATGAACTATCAAAGCATTTGCTGGAATGCTTCTTCTAGAATCTCTCTGAAATACATAGACTTAGAAATGTTCTAATTTTTTCAACAAATCTCAATATGCTTTCTTCCTGATTTCTTCTGATAGCTGAATTCAACTTAATTATATTAAGAATCACCATCAGAAAATTGAAAGTTTTTAGGAATTAGAGCTGAAAGTCACCTACAATGATCTATTCCAGTCCTTTCATTTTACAGATGAAATAACTAAGACCAAGAAATGTGACTAGCCCAGATCCCTGCTCTAGCCCCCTAGGCAGTGGGCAGCAGAATCAAGAATCAAACCCAGATCTTGTGTGACTGTAGAATGTTCTTTCTATACTACAGTCTGAAGTTATTTAGTAACTCCATTTCTTCCTTGCAGGCACAAATACTTTCAAATCCTCCTAGAAAGATAACTTAGTCCTTTCCTTAAAAAGCTACAGAGACAGAGACTCTAGGGGCTTTTTAATTATAAAATTCATTTACATGTTTTACATATTTATAATTCTTTCCCCATCAAACCAGAGAAGTTTTGCAAGCATTCATTCTTTTCCATTTTCTTGTTTCTCCATTCTTATTTCTTAAGTGTGTTTTATCCTTCTGGCCAAATCCTTTCTTTATGGCCGTAGCTTATCCACTCTTCCTTTCCCATAACTTTTTCTCAGGTGGATTTAAAAGCCTTTCATTATGGCTCACTCAGAGGCCAGGCATTATTGTGTTTTTTGCCTGTATCTTTCTCTTGGGCAGATGTTTTCTTTTCTAGTCTGGTACCTTTTGATTAGTTTTAAACATGAATTTGTTAAGTTAAATGCTCTTTGGGCAGCTTTCCTTTACCCTTGGTCTTCTATTTCCTATGGCCCTTTAAGGCACTAAAAGAATCCTCATCCTTCAATCTCTAAGTTTTTATTTTATGAATAGCCTCTATTTGCTATATGTTCACTGGTTTCTTATCAGTTTATGTATTCATACACAAACACAGACACACATAACTATACATACACACACACACACAGTGCCTGACATATTTTTGTTGCTCTTTAGTTTTGTCTGACTCTGTGACCTCATTTGGGGTTTTCTTGGCAAAGATAATGGAATGGTTTGTCTTTTCCTTTTCTAGGTCTGACACATAGTAAGTATTAATTAAATGCTTTTTCTATCCTTAGCTACCTATAATTTTATTTTTATCTCCCTCCCTCCCTCCCTCCTTCCCTTCCTTCCTTCCTTCCTTCCTTCCTTCCTTCCTTCCTTCCTTCCTCCCTCCCTCCCTCCCTTCCTTTCTTCCTTCCTTCCTCCCTTTGCTTTCAAAATGTGTACTGAAAATTCTCACTGTTCCATCTTTTAATTTTATTTATCTTATTCTATTTATAAAGTCAGTCTCCCTATCTATCAGTGTTCCTTTTTCATTCTTGTAGGCTATTTCTCTTATGTTTGGCATGCTTTTTCTTATGAATGGGGGTACACTCATCATAAAGGAGGAAAGGAAAGTAGCCCTGAAAAGGGCTTTGCATACCTTCATACCAGAGCTACTAGTTTTCCCTGAACATCCCATGAACCCTAAGCTTAGAGCTTGGTCAGACCTCAAAGAAGTCAAGGTCATTCACTGACTCCTGAGCCATTACCAATAGTCTTTTGTCTTGCCATTGGATTTTGTGTCTCTGGAAGGAAGGGTGAAGATGATGACTTTGTACAACTCTGCCTCACTTAAATCTAATTTATGCTCAAGTCAAAAGGCATCCCTAGTGATAAAATTATGATCCTATTTGAGTATGGAGGACAATAACCAACCACACTGACCACACATATAGGGAGGATCTACACAGGCACTTTGGACTTATTTCCATAGTGATCTTAGATATTTGTTCCTGTGATTCACTGACTAGAAGATTGTTGGTTCTATTCCTTTCTAATATGAGCTCCTTGAGGACAGACACTTTGTCTTTCTTTGAGCCCTCAATAATTAACAATATGCTTGTTGACTCACTGATTATAACAGTCTGTATTGTTCCCTATGTTGAATTAGTCTGTCCATGTCCTTGCACCAAAAGAAAGAAAAATTATCTGATGAACAACTTATTCCTGATCTAGTATTGTTAAATATATTCCCTCCATCCTTTCTTTGTTTGTTTTGTAGTGTTTCATAGGTTCATCTTTTGTTTGTATTCTGGAAAATATTTTCAATCCATTTATGGATTGGCATGCTTATGTATTATATATTTCCCCATCTCCTCTTCTTGGCTGCCTTTGTCATAAGAATCCTGAGAAAATCTTACTATCAGCATTTAATATTATTAATGGCTTCTTGTCTCTAATCTCTTCTACTTTAAAAAATATCAGTGTTAAATGTCCTTTGTTTCAATGTGCTGGTCTATTCAATTTCCTTCTATTGTACAGGCCATTGAAAAAAAACTGCCAAAGTTTTGCTCAGATAGTTTTTTGAAATCTTAGCCAGAAGGTCATTGAGCCCAGGAGCACTTCCCCTCTCCAACAGCTTGATCATGCTGCTCACTTCTTGAGATGTGATGTCTGCCTTTAAATTATTTATTTCTTAATCCTTTGATTGAAACCCTGGACCTACCCTAAGACCTTATTCCTCATTCTGTTCATATTCTGGGTCCTGAAAATTTTTGACAAAAAATCTATTTCAGTTTTTTTATTAGGAACTACCTAATGAAAAAAAAAACCCACCACATTAAGTATAGTTTTTCATTAAGCAGACTTTGCCTTAATATGAAGAAAACTCCCAAATTAGAGCTGTCCTCAAATGGAATAAATTGTCACTGGATTTGGCTTATCAAATTGCTTCTTAACTTTTCTCTTTCTGTGAAAGATGCCACCAAATTCTCCTACTGTACTATTTTAAACTATTATTCTCACTAATTGGGTATAATCTGTTTTCTTTTTTCTGTGCTCCTGACATCTTTAGCATTTGCTATTAGAAGTCAAAGCCTCAGTCAATCACCATACCTTAGTTATGACTCTGCTTCGAAATTATATAGTCAATACATGTTTCAAATTAAATTTGAAAAATGAAAATCTGCCTTCTTTCCCTATTCCTTCCCTTCACCCTTCTCCATTGAGAAAGCAAGAAAAACGAAATCTCTACTACAAACATGCAGTCAAGCAAAAGAAATTCTCACATGGATCATGGCAAAAATAATAAATGCCTTAATATGTATTTTGAAATAATTACTTCTTTATTTAAGAGGCAGATGGAATTTCATAATGAATCCTCTGGAATCATGGTTAGTCATTACATTGATAGAGTTCTCAAATTTTATATTTGTTTGTCTTCAAAATATTGTTTTTATTATATACATTATTTTCTTGCTATGCATCAATTCATACAAATCTTCCCAAGTTTCTCCAAAGCCATTGCCATAAATATTTCTTATGGCACAATAGTATTCCATCACACATTCATACCATATTCTGTTTAGCCATTTCCTAAATGATGGGTACCTCCTCAGTTTGCAATTCTTTGCTACTACAATAAAAAGCTGCTCTCTCTCTCTCTCTCTCTCTCTCTCTCTCTCTCTCTCTCTCTCTCTCTGTCTCTCTCTCTCTCTCTCTCTTTCTCTCTCTCTCTCTCTTTCTCTCTCTCTCTCTTTCTCTCTCTCTCTCCTTTCCTTCTTCCTTGATTTCTTGGGTAAAGACAATATTTTCCCTTACCTATGATATTTACGAATCAAAACCCCTAACTTTAAGAGTTTTACATCTTCCTCCTATCCTTCCTGACTTAAAATTTTTTTAGCAAAAATTGTTCAATAAAATTTCATTTCATTTCATTTCATTTTATTTTAATAATATTTTGGAGAATAAACATGTAGTGAAGGATTTGGATATCCTAATTAATAAATGGTCAAAGGCCATGAAAAGGCATTTTGCAAAGGACAATCAAAACTATCGGTAGCCATATGAAAAATGTTCTGAATTACTTAATTTCTTTCTTTCTTTTTTTTTTTTAAAGGTAAAAGGGATTATGTGACCTGCTCAGGATCACACAGCTAGTAAGTGTCTGAGGTCAGACTTGCACTCAGGAAGATGAATCTTTCTGACTTTGGACCCAGAATTCTATCTACTGGGCCACCTAACTGGCCCTTTTAAATCACTATCACTGAGAGACATTAAATTCACTGGAAGGAATGTGGAAAAATTGGGACACTAATACACTGTTTGTGGAGTTGTGAACTGATCTAACCATTCTGAGGAGCAATCTGGAACCATGCTCGAAAGGCATGTGTATAACTGTGAATAACCTCTGACCCAGTAATACTAGTTCTGTATCCCAAAGAGATTTTCTTAAAGGAAAAGGACATAGATATTAAAATATTTATGGCAACTCTTTTTGTGGTGGCAAAAAATTGGAAATTGAGGAAATGTCAATCAAAAGAGGAATAACTGAATTATGGTATATGATTGTGATGAAATACTATTGTGCTATAAGAAATGTTAAGCAGGATAGTTTCATTAAAAACTTATACTTGTATGAATTTGTGCAAAGTGAAGTGAGCAGAACCAGGAAAACGTTGTACACAATAACACCAATATTACATGATGATCAGCTGTGAATGACAGCTATTCTCAGAAATACAATGATTCAAGATGATTCTAAAGGACTTTTGATGAAAAATGCCAGACAATTCCAGACAAAGAATTGATGGAGTCTGAATGTGGATCAAAGCATATTTTAATTAAAATTGTTTTGGTCTGTGTCTTCTTTTTGCAACATTGTTTATATGGAAATATTTTGCATGACTTCACATGTACATATGACATCTATGTCAAATGCTTGCCTAATCAAGGAAGGATGAAAGAAGAGAGGAAAGGAAAAAATTTGGAACTCAAAATTAAAAAAAATTAATGTTAGAATTGTTTTTACATGTAATTAAAATATTTAATGAAATAAACAAAATATATTGGGGGAAATTTTTAAAGTGAAAAAAATTGTGATCACAATTTCCCTGTCCTCTTCAGAAGCTTATTAGATTACATTGCTTTACTACTAGCTCATTTCTTGTGGAAATAGCCCAATTAAAGGCTTAAAACTGCCTTTTAGAACAGCTCTGCTCAATAGTCACCTTTGATGCTTATTTTAGAAACTCTCACCATAGGCACTATTTTTAGTAATCGTATTTAAATGCTCATGTTCCAGAGATATTGTCTTTTCTACCTTTTAACAAATTATTTCTTGAGAGCAAAATAATGTTGGGGGTCCAAATTAAATTGGCTTAATCTCTTAGTTCCTTTCTTGGAGTAGAAAGATTTCACTTTCACTTGAGAAAGACATGAGAAATCCAAATTTCTAATATTACTTAAGAAGCTATTTGGGAATATTTCCAAATGATTTTTTTGAGATTTTGGCTATACATTATTCCTAGATTCAGGACATTTACTTTGGTTTGGGAATGGAATAACAGGATTCCTTTTTTGTTTGTCTATTGGCCTAAAAAAGGGGGAAAATTTGGCAAGTCTAAATGTTTGTCTTGTATACCAATATGACTTAACTTGTGAAAATTCTTGTTTAAAAAAGCAGGAAGAAGAGTAATACATAAGTTCCCCCATCCCATACTTATCCTTCTTGGTCTTTCTGTGTCTCTGTTTTTCCCAACTTTGGTAATAGCTATACTTATTCAGCTGTTAGGTTTGGTAAATCCAAATCTTCCCTAATAGGTTCATTCAAATACACAAATGGATCCCAGGACTCATAAACGTGGGCATTCTGACCAAAAATCACAGATTTTGGCCCATCTAGATTCTTCTGTGAGACTATTGTGAATGTTTTCCCATAATTTCACAGTAGTGGGTTCACTCAAACTATTGAGATCCTTTTTAAAAAAATGTTTTTCTGACATTGCAAGGATACTAGTGGAGCATGCAGACTGTCAAATGATTTTCTCTCACTCTAACCAAGTGGCCAGTCCATCTTCTTTTTTTAATAATATATTTTCCTGTGGTTGTCATTTATTCTTAAAAGGTTCTTATTTGTTTCCAGTGTGGCACTAGAATATGCAACTCTCCATTGCTCTCTGAGTTACACTCATTTAAACTCTTTTTAAAACTAATTTTTTAAAAAATTACATGTAGAAATAATTTTTTGACAATTTTTGACATTTTCCAATTGATATTCTCTCTCTTTCTTCTTCCTTCTCCCCTTTCCCTGAGGCCATAGTCTGATATAGGTTATTCCAGTGATTTTATGTAATATGTATTTCCATGTTCCCCATGTTGCAACTGAAGATACATATCACATATACAGTAAAAAAAAAACTCATGAAAGAAATAAAGTGAAGGATGGAATGCTCTGACCTGTAATCAAATCCCAACAGTTCCCTCTTTGGCTGTGGATAATGTTTTGTTTTTTTTTTAGTTAAAAATTTTTTTAATCATGAGTCCTTAGGGGTTATCTTGGAACCTTATTTTGCTGACAGTTTAGTCTTTCACAGCTGATCATTGTACAACACTGGTGTTATTACTGCATTCACTGCTCTCCTGGTTCTGCTCACTTCACTTTGCATCAGTTCATATAAGTCTTTCCAGGTTTTTATGAACTTATACTGTCCATCATTTCTTATAGCACAATTATTTTCCATTACAACTATGTACCATAGCTTGTTTTAGCCATCTACCAATTGAATGATAACCTCTCAGCTTCCAATTCTTTACTATATAAAAAGATAAGCCAAAAATATTTTTGAGTAAGTAGATGCTTTCCCTCATTTCTGATCTTTTTTGGGACATAGACTCAGTGGTGCCAATTTTGATTTTTGCCCTAAGATGTTAGGAGTCTGATAGCTAATTTGAGAAGGACTCCCTCATCAGTAATATATTCCTTTTCAATTTCATTTTTTGTGATGTTATTCTATGTGCATCATGTCCTGTGTCTTCTAATTCTTTGCCTGACAAAAAGAAAATATTCATAATATATAGGCATGAAGCCTCTATGTAGTCTCTAAATCTCTGACCTCTTTCATTCTTATTCCAAGCCTTCCAGTGCATTTCTCACCACCTTATCTATTACTATGGTTTCATGGGAGCCATCAAGTATCAGAGTATATTTTGACTTGATGTAGAAGATCTTATTGAGTTTTCTGTGGAATTTGCTAACTGTGAGATTCATATTGCAGAGAGGGATTCAAGCTCCAGAGGTGGGTTCAGCCTACAGCTCAGAATTCCAGAGGGCCCCCCAAAAACTCTGATAGAGGGGGCAGTTAAAGGCAGTTGGAGCCCTGGGATTAGAGGAGGCAGGTCACTCTGCTTGCTGGTTGCTGGTCAGGAGTCCTGAGTTGGTCTTGGGGGGCTTGGGTCTGGTATCAGAGCAGAGCCATTTTAGTTCTTAACTGTCATGCTGCTTTACCTTGGTTTGACATTCAACAACATCACGGTCTACCTCTGTTTAGTTATTTTGATATTGAAGAAGAATATTTATAGGGTTAGAGAGCAGATCAGCTATTCAAGTTACCTTTACCCTTTGAGGGGAGGGGCTGCTTGGCAGTTAAGAACAATATGAATCTCACACTACCTTCCTCTGCACCTTAATCATTGCTGTATAAGCAGTGATGATTTTCATTGTTTTTTAGTCATTCAGTCTTTATCCAACTCTTTGTGATCTCATATACCATACCAAGCCATTGCTGTCCCTTGGATTTTCTTGGCAAAGCTACTGGAGTGGTTGGCCATTCCCTTCTCTATTTTTCATGGTAGTCTTCAATTTTTTAAAACAAATACATACCATGAAAATACCAATACAAAGTGATCAAATGTCCCACAAAATATATTTTTGTTGCTTTTACTCACATGATAAAACCAACTCTTATTAATTACTTTATTTGTTCCACCTAAGAGAACCAGTGAGGCATCCTTCCATTTAGCTACAATTTCCTTTTCCTTTTCATTTATAGGGAGAGTGTCAAGATTTATGTGATCTAGTTTTGGTAATGTATTCAATGATCATTCAGAAAGAATCTCACTTTTAGTGTACTAATAACTATGTAATATATCTCTATCTCTATCTATCTACAGAGAGATAGACACACAGGTGGATAAGTTTCCTAAAAAGCAATACATTTAGCCCACTCTAATCTCTTTTCTGATACTCTGCCACTGTAATTGCAGAAATGTAAGAGTTAGACCAGACATAAAAAGTGAGGGTTATTTTGTAATTTTCTTTGTTCCGTGGGTTGCCAGGCTATAGAATTCATTGCCAAGTATTTAGCTTGCTGGAGTTGACTAACTCTACATTTTTCTAAGCTGGTACTCAGAAAGCAGATTTGGTCAGGTGCTAGATCTTTTCTTGTGTTTTTAGCATAATAAACCTTGCCATAGCTTGTCCTTAAGTGACATGACCTTTGTTAATCCTGGGCCACCATCATGGCATGAGAGAGTATAGGAGTAAGTCCATCATCAGCCTAAGAAATTCTAAAATTGTATTCCCCCCCTTCTGATTACCATAGAATAACTGAGTTGAGAAGTCTTTGAAAGCTGAATCAATTTTTCCCAAAAAAGGAAAAAGGAGTGTCTTCAAAATTGGGTTGTGACTGCTTTCATTCTCATTTGTTTGTTTAGGAAATCTCTTTCAGTCATTCCCTGCCTATCCCTCTTTTCCTCTTGCTGAGAATAGTCAATCCTTTCATTTACTGGGAGATGGATGTGAGCAATGGAATTGTAGTATAGAATTGAAAGGGGAGAGGAGAAAAGGAACTTTTACCCAATTTATATTTCTGGGGGGTCCCTATGAAATTAAGGACATCAACAACACTCCAGGGCATTTGAAAACACATTTCCTTTTGGAACTCCTGATGGCTATCAAACAGACTGAGGATTTATTATGCTTCATTGCTCTGAAGGAAACCTCGGTCTGATGGTCTTGCCAGAAATTTACACATTTGTGTAATACTCCCTTCCACTTTTAGTTCAAAGCCAGAATTGTCTCCTGGGATTTCACTTAGCTACTATTGCTGCTTCTCATTTATTTTGAAATAACAGTTCACTTCAAACTAGATAATCTTCTGATCAGAAAAAACATACCAGCTCTTTTCCTTCATAAAACAACCTTCTCTTTGAAGACACAGTTCAGTAAATCTAGTCAATTTTGAGACAGTTTGGATTTTCATTGGTTAGTCACTATGATAAAAATATGAAAAAAATCCCTTTCAGATGCTTTTGGTACATGCATTCCTTTTTTGAGGTTTAGAAAAATGGTTTCTAAACCTATATTTTTGCAGACATAAGCCCCCAAGCATTTCAGCCTTAACAGAGTAATTTTGGCTTTTGAGCTGTGTATGTGGAAAAAACACATGGGAAAGACAGAAAACTAAGGTAACTACTCTAAGCCTGATGTTTTAGTGAAATACTATAGGGCAATTCCATCAGAAAACTAATAAACAGCAAATATAAAGAAAATAATCTTCCCAGCTCAAAGAATAGTGAGATCCACTCAGGACTTCAACAATACAACTTAAAACCATTTTCATAAAATGGCTTTGCAGGCAATGGCTAGCTGATGCTCTTTTCAGTGGGCTGATGTTCTGGAAGATTACACAGAGCAGTCGAAATCTCTTAACTGAAATATTCTTTCATGCAATATTAGTAAATAAAGCAAATTAAAATATGGAAAGTCTATAAATGATGATTTTTTTGTAGTAGTGCTTTTGGGAGGTAACATACAACTAGAAACAAAGTGGCTAAACAAATAATGAGTATGTGCACATAATGGAATATCACAGTACTTTAAGTTAGCAATTGGGACTACCCCTTGACTTAAATCCAGATTCAAAGTAATTTTTCAATGTACGTGTACTCAAAATCTTAACTCTTGAGCCCCTTCTGATATGTTTACCTTTAGTAGTCAAACAAATGAAAAAATTAGTTCAAATTTAAGGCATTTAGTAAAATTTTCTAATCAGGATAATATTGGTAAAATATTTTCCAATATTTCTAATATTTCAAATCAGGAAAATGTTAGTAAAATATAGTTTTAGGGCACCATTTCCCCAAAATACACATGCAATCAATGGAAAAAGTGGGCATATGTAGGATATATGCATGAACATGTTTGGTCAATACAACCAAGTGGAAAAGGCACATGTGCCAGGGTATTGTGGCCAGCAGACATGTAATCACAAAGGCAACATATGTGGATAAGATATACATGTAGAAGAACAAGTATAGAAGGAAATGTGTGGTCAGAAGTCATATTTGAAAGGATAAATATGAAGGAACAGTTATGGCCAAGGTGAATACATTGAGGGGCACAAAGGGGCAACTCACAGTACTACAAGACCACCAATGTCTTCGAGTAGTGTCATCATTCTGTTCCTGCCAGGTCTGTTCCCTGCTGGTCTCATCTAGCCATATTGTCTCTGCTAGATGGTACTTTCCTTGATGGTTTCTGCTGGTCCCTGCTTCACTAGATTCTTAGCTCCTAATAGATGCTTTCTTCTGGACATGGAGTTCATTCCATGCTGCTTCAATGGAAAAAGAGCTTCTTCCAGGTACTGCTTTATTGGATAAGTGGTATGGAGTTTCCTTGCCTCCAGCTTCTAGATGCAGTCTGATTTCTTGGCCATAGTGCTATCTCCTACTCCGGAGGATGGTGTCTTCTTTGATGCTTTTCAGCTTTAAAATCCAAGGCTTTATCTTCAATGCTTAGAATGGAGGTACTATCAACCTTTATTTTAGAGGTTGCCTTCCCCCAAAAAAGTGCCAGAGGATCTGGGATCCAGACCCCCAATCTATTAATTTTAGATGAGTGGAAAAGGGGAGGAAGGAAGACACAGAAGAGAAGCCAAGACCAGATGGCAAGGTTGTTATAATGTTCTTGCCTTAGCCACATTTTTGTCTTTTTTTATGTCTATGGCAGCTAGGTGGCATGGAAGACCCAAGTTCAAATTCAGGCACATACCAGCTGTGTGACCCTGAGAAAGTAATTTTATCTTTTGTTTGTTTAGCTTTCTTAGCTATAAAATAGAGATAATTATAGCACCTATCTGCTAGGATTATAATGAGGGTCAAACGAGATAATATTTGTAAAGTGCTTATCACAGTGTCTACTATATAAACAGTAGGCACTATATAAATGCTATCTTCCTTCTTCTGGTTCTTGCTCTTATTCTTTGTGTTTCTACTATGTGCCAGGTACTATTCAAAGTCCTGGGAATTGTTGTAAAGAAGTTAGGCAAAAGTTGATAAATGGGGAGGAATAACAGGGATAAAGGGTGATGGTTGAGTTAAGGGAATGAATAGGCAATCTTGGTATAGGAGGAGTAAAGGGGTTAGGTGAATAATGAAGTGATGAATGGGTTGTATATTGGAGGTAAGGGAATGGATGGGAGTATAAAGGAGGGCAGCTCAAACAGGCTTATTCACTTAGGCTAGAGGCAGAGGATACTGGGAGGAAATAGGCTGGATTCTTCAGGCAAGGAAGATATCTCTATGGTACAAGAGGAATTGGGCCAGCCAGAAATGTTTAGATCTGGCTGGGGGTTTCTCTTGTTAATTTCTAATGTCCCTTTGAGGGAGGAGTCAAAGTCTCCTCCCTGTCAGTGTAATTGATGTCTGCAGGAAGTCTCGGCTGGGTACTTCCTGCCCAAGATGAATGCCTAGGTTTCCCTCAATAAATAAAAAGGAAAGTAATTTCTTCCCACTTCACCCTTTGCCTTAATATTCAATATAATGATTCACCAGAGGCTTTGTATAGGTAACAAAGGGGAATTTATTGATGGCAGGAATGAGTTGAGGGAGAAAGAGTTTCAGGGTTTTATAACTGCTACTAGGGAGAAAGCCGGTGTTGGGGGAAGGGTCACAGAGAAGGGAGTCAGACTGAGAGAGTCTGGCTCTCCCAGTCAGGAAGGATTCACTGCTGTGAAGTAAAGTATTTATCAGATCACTAAATAAGGGGGTGGCTTGATTTAAGGATGTCCTACTTGCCTACAGAAGCTAAACCCCACAATGTCCAACCACTAAAACTACCCTTCCTCCCAGGGCCCAATGGGAAATTCGGGGAAACAGGAGGGATGTAAATGAAGAGAGATCAGGGAGAGGTCCAGAGAAATCAAACTAGGTCCAAATCCCCAAAAGACAATCAACACAGGCCAATGCCTAAGCCAAAAAGCAAAAGCCCCTCAGTTGGAACTTCAGCACTATTTATAGCCTCAGGCTCCAACTGCCTTTTTGAATGTTCTAAAACCCAAACTGCCAGGACTGTTTACAGTTGAATTTGCAAAAGCAAAGGCTTCTGCTAGCAACCCTGCATTACAGAATACAAAAAAGAAAATGAAAGACAGACTTTGTCTTTAAGTAGCTTTTAGTTTAATGGGAAGACCACACACAAAAGGAAGCTAGAAAGCAGTAGGTGGGGAGAAGAACACCAGAGGGGACCCTGAATTAGGGTGAAGAGGAAGAGTAACAGCAGCAGCAGGAGTGTATTTGCTTGCTAAAATAATTTAGATTTTAAGTTCTCTTGGGTAAGAAATTTTGAATATGAGGAACTCATAGAAACCCAGATTTATATAAACTCATACAAAAGGAAGTATGCTGAACTGGAAGAACCAAATTCCCCTGAACTGCACTAATAAAAATGAAAATAATAATAAAACGCAGTAGAACACTTAATAACAAATGATTCATCAAAGCTCTGAGGAACAGATGATGAAGCACAAATCCTTCTCTATTAAGAATCAAGGCACCATAGGTAACCAATGTGGCTAGAATTGAGTTATGGTTACTGTGGGGTCAGTTTTTCTTAACTTTGTTTTGGTTATAAGTAAGGGTGCAGTAAAGGTCAGGAAATAGCTGTAGTAGCGAAACATAAAAGGATTCTGAACCTGTTTTTGTGCCATGGACTCCTCTGGCAGTCTAGTGGAGCCTATGTACCTCCTCAGAATAATGTTTTAGAATAAATTTGATAAAATATATAAAATTACAAAGGAAACCACTTATACTCAAATGTAGTTAATCAAAATAATTTTTAAAAAAAGTTCAAAGATACCATGGTAAGAACTCCTGCAGAGAGGCTAGAGATCTGGTCTTGGAGTCTGAGGGTCCTGGTGTAGTGGAATGACCATTGACTCTGGAATCAGAGCACCAGAATTTGAACCTCAAATTTGCCACTAACTCTTATATGACTATATGTGTAATTTGATTTCTATGAACTTCAGTGCCTTTATCCATAAAATGGGGATAATTTGCAGTAGAATTGATCAAGAGAATCCTGACCACTTCAGTATCTCTACCAAGAAAACCCCAAATGGGATAATGAAGGTCAAACATGACTGAAAATGACTGAACAGGTTCAAACCCGGCCTCAGCCACTTCCCAGCTGTGTGACCCTGGGCAGGTCACTTGACCCCCATTGCCCACCCTTACCACTCTTCCACCGATGAGACAATACACCGAAGTACAAGGGTTTAAAAAAAAAAAAAAGAAAATGACTGAACGACAACAAAACTACCTTATGAAATTACAGAAAATAAGGGAAGGTAACAGACACAATGAGATATTAAGGTTTAGTCTTTTCAGATTTAGTGTTTAAATTCAGGGATTGTAAAGGACTGGATTCTTGAGAGATTCACACTTTGAATGACTTTTTAGCAGATTATATAGGGTAGGAAACTCAGAGTGACTCATTTGTACCTTGTAAAAGGTTCATTCCTTTTCAGACTTCAGTGGGTCAGTATGAAGGTTTAAGAAGTGTGAAGTTCTGTTAGCCTTTTTTTTTGAGTAATAGAAGGATTAGTCAATTCTTTCAGTGGCTTAAAAAAAGCTGGGACAAAGAGATGCATCATCTATGGCAGGTGGGAAGAAAGTTATCCAGTTATTGAGGGGAATAAGGAATTAAGCATTTATTAAGTGCCTACTATGTGCCAAGTACTATACTAAGCACTTTTCATATATGTTATCCAGGATTACAGGAAGAATGCTTGTTTACTGTATTATAGTAAATGCCTTTGCTTTGAGCTAATTATGAATTCTGGATTAGTGGCGTGGAACTCAAATAGAAATGGGGGCCACTAAATGTTCCCTGTGGGCCCCATTTCTATTTGAGTTTGATACCTCTGATCCAGAGAACTTAGAAAATCACATATTAAAATGATCTATATTATACTGCATTTTTATTTATTTTGTTAAGCATTTCCTAATTATATTTCAAGCTGGTATAAGCAAATGGGAGTGTTGCGGGACACGATATGCCTAGAAAGTCCTGTGTTTGTTATCTCTGGTTCTGTATGACTATTAAAGGTAAATACAGGGGCAGTTCTGTCTTGAGTCAATGACTTGAGGCAGTGGCCCACATTTTTTCTGTAAATCCTCGGTTTGGAGGGGCATTTGTCTTTGGTCAGTGGCTTGAGACAGTGCCCCATATTCTCATTCTCATTCTCTCTCTCTCTCTCTCTCTCTCTCTCTCTTTCTCTCTTTCTCTCTCTCTCTCTCTCTTGCTCTCTCTCTCTCTCTCTCTCTCTCTCTCTCTCTCTCTCTCTCAATAAAGCATTGCATTTAAAAAAGGATAAATATATCAAGGCATTTTAAAAGCTATAGTTTTAGGAGTATTAACACACAGAGAGTCTTGAACCTAGAGTGTAATTCTCTGGGGGATCCAACCTTTGCATGAGTTGGTGGCATAGTCCCCAGGCACTTACTTCAGATATATAAACTCTCAGCCTCACAGGACTGTTATGAGAAAAGCAGGTTTATTCCTTAAGGGATCATTTTAGTGTGAACTACTACTGTTAAATATGATTTTTGCATCTAATTAAAAAAAAGAAAACCTCATTTGTCCATTCAGAGCATGAAAATGAAGTGGGCTTTTAGAGAACAGATGTTTTGAACTTCAGCACTTGCTAATCCTAGAAGTTTCCTGAAAATATTCATATCCCTTATTATTCTTTTTGACAAATTTTTGGATTGGTAGCAGCCTTTAGCACATGTCTCCAAATGATCCAAATATACCAGCTCAAAATGTAACTGAATTCTAAATTCAAGCTTCCACAAATGCTCCTTTGAATCTTGGTAAATTAAGGAAATGGAAACTGTCATTTATTGTAATAGGCCACATTATGTAATAAGCCTAGCTCTTCCTAACAAGTTCTTTCCCCACCCCATCCTTGCTCCTCCAAAGTGGCCAGGCTGACTCATATGGAATTTGTTGTCATCAGTTGCCCTTGAAAAGTGATTTAGTTCTTTTGCACTAAGCAATGACCAAAAGACTCTTTTTAATAAAGTGAAAATTATTATTATTAATATTAAATAATTATTATAGAGAAATGAGATCGCTATATGACTTCTGAACACAAGAAAGGCTATACTGGGTTAGACCATATCGTAGGATTATACTATAATGCTCAAAGAGACTCCCGTCTTGTTATAGAAGAAGAAAAAAATATCAATCAATAAATAAATATTTTTAAACACCTCTTATGTGCCAAGATTTTACTAAGCATTGGAGATCCAGTGAGGTTAAGTTATTTACCCAAAGTCAAGAGGCTCTAAATGTCAGTGGCAAAATTAGATCTTTGGTTCTCTGATTCTAGAATCTGAGCTCTTTCCATTAAGCTTTCCTGCCTATCTGACAGTCCATTGACAAATATTTAGAAAATACATCAGACTCAGTCCTATTTGGGAAATAAAAAAAAAATCAGAGTTATTTTTTTCAGACCAGGTTGAAGTAGGGAGACAAAAAAAAAAAGATCTGCAGACTCTGGGGGGGGGGGCGGAGAGGATCTGACTAAGAATGGCTTTGCTGAGCCATTACAGCACAGGGACTGAAAGAGGACCAAGCTTGTACACTAGGACAAGAAGAGGTCCCATATCCACCCAGTGGGACTTAAGCTTATGAAGATTGTAGAAACAGGTATTGATGAGCAGCCCTGTCACTGCTTTACAGGAAGCCTTTTCCATCACCTTTTAATTTCAGTGCCTTCTTTCTGTTATTTCCCATTTATCCTGTATATCACTTGCTTTGTATATATTTGTTTGCATGTTGTCTCCCTCATGAGACTATGAGATCCTTGAGGTCAGGGACTGTCTTTTGCCTTTTTTAAAAAAAATCCTTTTTGTATCCCTAACACACATGTCTTAAGCACAATGTCTGGCAAATAATGGCACTTAAGAAATATTGATTGATTGATTGGTTTCCTTCCTTTTGATACTCTCCTGTTTGTAGCTTCCCTAACATATACTATACAGAACAATACAATGCTCCTGAATACAGCATGATGATGACTTCTTTATTCTTGGATGTTTTGCCTCAAAGTAGCTGATTCTTTTTCCTAGGAATAAAAGATCTTATTCCTTTACTTAATTGCCACATCACACTATTAACCTTGAAATCAATCAAAACTCTTGAATCTTATTTTTTAAGTTACTGTCCTGGTGCTTTTCTCCTTATTACACTTGTCCACTTTTAAAAATAGTAAAATCATTAAAATCAATAGCACAGCTCTCAGGATGGTCAGGTTGAAGGAGGATTCTGTGGTATAGTGAATAGAGTGCTGGGTCTGGAATCAAGAAGTTCTGATTTTAAATTTAGCCTTAGACACATACTAACTGTGTGACCCTGGGCAAGTCATTTAAACTTTTTTGTCCATTTTCTTAATTGTGAAATTATGACAATAATAGCATCTGTCTCACAGGGTTGTGGTGATGATCAAATGATTGATGATGATCAAATATTTGTAAAAATGCTTAACCCAGTGCCTGACACATAGTAGGTGCTATATAAATGCTTATTCTCTTTTCTTCCCCACTTGGGGACATGGTGATCTGAGGAATCTACGCATGGTCCATGTGGCTAAAGAAGTGGATTTAGAGTTCAGGGGGGAGTTGAGGGCTTTAGGCAATGATTTGGGAGTCATTCATCTAGAAGTAGCAGAGAGGGTATACAAAGAGATAGCACAGAGTACAAAGACAAGAGAAATGAGTAAAACATTATAGCAAATGGCTACAATTTGGGTGGAGGAGAAAGATAACCTGGGAATGAAGGAGTCCTAAAACTGCAGACTTCAAGTGTTTCGAGAGCCTTCTAGTAGTCTGTCTTTATTTTATGCCTGTAGTCGGCAGTTTTATAGACTTTGATGACATCCTCCATCCACTTTTACCTTTCCAACTTGGAGCTCTCACCTTTTTTTTTAGCTAGTGTGGATAGATTTGTAAGTTTATAATAGAAGTAAAATCCCACGTACACAGTGATCGCCATCTTGACCATCTGAACCATAGGGGAAAAGATTGGGATTGTTATTAATTTTCGAGTGATAATTGAACACCTACTGCATGCAGAACATGGTGCTAAGGTCTGTGTACTATAGCAAATATCATAAACTTCATAGTTGACAGGAAGGGTTGAGACTCCCTTTGGCCTCCATCTCTTTTTTCTGGATTGTATAATTATTTTATTTATTCATTTATATTTAGAATCACATAACATCATAAATACATTTTAATAAATAAAAATTTTCTTATAATGATAAAAGTAATAAAAAATGTTCTTCTAAGTTTCCCAAAGATATATGATCCAAATTGTCTCCCTTTCTCCCTCTCCATTCATCTAAAAGGACAAATAGATTTTGGAATTGTATCTCCCATTTTGTTATTTGAACAATAGCATACCTGTAGATCCTGCCAATAAAACCCAACCATTCCAGCTCCATCATGCAACTGTTTCGAAAGTCATTGGAATTATCAAATTCCTAATTAATTAAAAGAGTGGGAGAAGGTTTTCACAGAGGAGATAATGGCCATTTTTACCTGTGGCTTGAAATAATTAAACAGCGTTGTCTTTTCTTTGATGCTAAAAGAAAAACGGAGCAAATGACTTTCTACCCCTTTCTCCCCACACCCCCATGCTCCCACAAGGGCATCTCTAAGTAGAATGGGTTATCACTTCCCTCTCTTGCTCTTGAGAGAGCTCATCTTGTTGGCTGCCGAGATATTCTTCTACTTATTTAGCATTTATTTAAACCGGCTATAAATCTGGCACAGTATAGACTATCACAGAGAAGGAATGATCACTTCCTTGGGGGCCTGGGATCTAGGTAAGGCAAACATGACCCAAATATTAATAGATAATTACTGGTGACACAGAGATAATGCTTAAAACAATGTGCAAGTGTTCTTACATTTTGGGCAGCATTTAAATAAACAAATATAGGACTGAGCATGCTGTTCATCTCCACTGGCCCTGTCTTCTGAACAGTTTTGCCTCCTCCCCCCCAAAATAAAACAAAACACAGTTATAGTGCACAGATGAACACCACATGAAGAGAAATTGGTGTGGGCTTCTCTCAGCATCCTTCATGAGGCACCTGGAACCTTGTCATCTGAAGATTTAGAGGCAGATACAATCCCCCCAAATAGAGGTTGCCTCAGCTGCCCAGTGGTTCTGCTCTCTTTGTGATTTCCAAATGCATTATTGATAAGGATTAGTTCAAAGATGTTCACTCAAATAAATATCCACATACACCCCCACACCCAAATTCTTTTACATTTAACATTTATAAAACACACAGAGGGGAAAAAGAGAAAAAAAAACACACCCACTGTCAATATTTCTTATGGACTAAACAATAACAAAGTGCCTCCAGGATTCATTTTAATGAGAAATACCCGTGTTGTGCAGCAGAAGTCCTGGGATAGGCAAGGCACATCGGCAAATTAATTATAGCTTGGCAGGCAGGAAAATGTATGAGGCTTATGGAGGAGCTGGTAGAAAATAAATATTCTTTTAATCAGTGATCCTGGCTTATTTCCTCAAAGGTAACATTAAACCTTTAAGTGTGTAAGTCACATATATTTCAGAAAGGCTTACAGGGGATGGTGACTGCTAAGCGTGGTACCATTTGTAGGTAAGAGTTTGCACGAGATAGCATCATGGTAAGGGCCAGATTGAGCCCTTAATATTGTAGGTATTCGGAGAACAAGGCTTTCTTTCCCGGCAGCTTTCCATCTAAGTCTCTGCTCTGATCTGGGCTGGAAGAGGCATCACCTTTCATGATGGCTTTCCGGATCGATGATTCAGGTGGTTCTCCAGATATCTCTGCTGGGTTCCTGGATGCTGTTTGCAAGTCAAAGCTGCCTCTCCTCCCCTAGGTGGATTTTCTCTGCTCAAGGATTCGCTTCTTAGCTGCCTCCAGCTAATGTAGTTGGCAGCTGACAGAGAAGGGCTGGAAATGCAACCCTGAGCCTTCAAAGCAGCAGGTGATAACAGAAGCTGGAATTTTAACAAGAGGATGAATTAATTCGCAGACTCACTGAGCACAGAAGGAAACTTGGGCACAATTTCCCAGTGCAATTAATAGAAGGTCTGCATTGTTTTAAGGGATAAAAAAGTATTAATCTGAATTCTAATCATGCACACTGGAATCTTTGAGGAAAAGTTAGTTTCTGAATATGGGACTTTGTCAGGAACCAGCTCCTGAAGTTGGTACAAATTAAAGGGATGGATCCCAGGGACAATTAGGCTAATTATAGTATGGTATTAATACTCTAGACTTTAATAAATACCTACATTGTGAGTGTTTTTAACTTAATTTTAGTTCTCCCTCAATTCTCACCCAAATCACAGCAAAACTAAGAGGTATCCTGAATCTATGGGAAGTCCAATTTTTTTCCCTTTTGTTTGAGCTAACCTTGTAGCTCTGTTACATCTCTTGATGTTGCTGACATTTCAGTGGCTGCTTTCAGAATCGCCATATTCATCACAACTAACATAAATTCCAAACTCTCTTACTGGAAGGGGTCATTATATTATGTTCCTCTAATCAAAGGCTTGATACATATACAAACCCAGGAAGATTTGGACCGACAGGTACTCACTTCATGACCACCAACAAGACACAATCTCTCAGCACTCCAAGCAATTCTTTAAAATGATAAATTACAAATGGCACTCATAGTGCCTTTAATATTAAGGCAATTGTAGTGGGAACCAATCAAAGGCTCAGTATATTTTCTTGGTCCTCCATTAGATGAGTCATTAGATAAGGAATTGCTATTTCTAAATTGCTAAGAGGCAGCATTTGGGAAAACCAATTGTACATTTGTAATATTTCAGACTACATTTCTTTTAATGTAACTTACTGAGGGTAGGAACTGTGTTGAATTAAACTGAAATTATTTTCTATTTTTCTTCTTCAAAATTAAAAAAGGTATATAACATGTTCATGTCCAATATTTATGATATGCCATTTTATTTTCATTACTTATTAGCCATTTGATACTTCAGATTACAGATATGACATTATAAAAAATAGTTTAGGATTCTCTATGCTGTTTTGCCCATGTACATCATTTTCCCTTCTGTAATTAGCTATTGAAATCTGTTCTGTTCTCAGTTTGATTTGCTTTTTCCATGCTTCCTACCACCACCTTTCAGTGATTTTTTCCTCTTTAAAACAATTTTTATTGATATCTTTTGTTTATAATAAAGCTTTCATTTCTAAACCTTTCTTCTGGCTCTAGCAAACAATCCCTTGTAACAAAGAATTTTTAAAAGAGAAAAAAAGAGTTCAGTGAACCAATTAAACATTAAAACAGCCTCAGTCTCAGTCTGACAGCAGGTTTAATATTCTATACTCATATCTTGTATCTCCTCTTTCCCTAGCCCTCCCTCCAACATACATGCAAAGGAAGGAATGTATATTTTCTAAATTGGGGCCACGATTGGTTATTATATAACTTTATGCTATTTTCAACCATGAAATGATGAAATGACACAAATGTTTATCATAATTTTTCCAATGTGATTTTTCTTTGTGGATTGATTTTTCTATACCATATATTATAAAATTATGCTTAATACTTATGTAGCAAGATTTCTTGAGGCATTTGCCATTGTTTCCCATTTCAAACTAACTCAACTTGAATTTGTAAAGTTCGTAGAAGTCATTTAAATTATGCTCAAAGTAGGTTTAGCCTTACTTTGGATAGAGGCAGCTTGGTTAAGGGAAGAGGACTCAAGCAGATTTGAGACAATGTCTCACGTCTTTTCTATACAACTTTGAACATGTTACTTTACTTTTTTAGTTGTGATAGGAACATGTATCTATAAGTATTTATCTCTTCCCACCACATTTAGGTTAGGCTAATTCTTTCTCTAAAAGTCAAGGACATTATCCTTTAGACTTGATTGTTTTGTGGGCTGAAGCTTAAGCAACTTTCTTGAAGTTGCTTTATCTATATTGGCTTCTAGGTTACGACACTGTATAAAGAAGTCCACCCATGTGGAATGGGTGCCCTCAGATTTCTGTCCCCTGCTCTCTTCTCTTCTCCCTTTATACCACTTCACTTGACGATGCCATCAGTTCCCATGGATTTAATTACAACATCCACGCTGATGATTCTCAAATCTAATGTTTCCGCATCAATCTCTCTGATATCCTCTAATCTTACAACTCCAACTATCCTTCAGATATCTCAGACTGGATGTCCGGTGGACATATATTTTTATAATTTCAAGCATTTATTTTTCTCCTTCCAAAATGCATCTCCCTTGCAAAGAAACAAAAACAAATACAAAACTTTTGTAATGAATATGCATTGTCAGCAAAACAAATTCCTTCATTTGCTGTGTCTAAAGAAGAATGTTACCCACTCTATTACCTCTTCATCAGGCAGCAGGTCATGTCCATCTTGGATCCTCTGAAATCCCAAGTGGTTATTAAATTGTTCAGACTTTGTAAGTCTCAAAATTTTTAGTGTTTACTATGTTGATATTATATTAGAAATTATCTTTTTTCTAGTCATTTGCAAAAAAACTATTTTACAATATGCTAATCTATAATATATATAAAGCATAAAATTCCAACAGATAGGAGAGAGTGAAGAGTGTCTTTACTGGATCTATACATGCTGACAATAGCAAGAAGTAAGAGCTGAGATGAAAAGGAAAGACAATTTTAAAAAAAACCTACAAATATTAGACTAAGAAATTGATAGCTGAGAAAATTAGGTATAACATCCCAGGAACATTCAGCTTAGATGCTTAGTACTTTCTCCCTCTTCCAAAAACCAAGTATGTACCTATCGATATGTATCATTTAAGCATACCAGAAATTCCCTGAGAACAAAGGCTATTTGGCTTTCTACCTTTGTAATATTATCTTATACAGTGCCTTGCACATAAAAGGTGGCTATTAAATGCACGTTCCATTTGATCAGAGACAAACAATCTACCCAGAGGAAGCAATATAATTGAGTAGAAGCACCACCAAACTTGGAGTCAGAATTTGGACAGGATTTCGATATGTATTTCTTACTAGTTATAAGGTTTTAGGCAAACTACTGAATTTCTTTGAGCCTTATTTCCTACATCTTTGTAATATATCAGGGACTGGAGATTTCATTGTATGGGAGCTACCTTTACAAAGGAATTTGCTTGAATTCCAGAGATATTAAGTGATTTCTTCAAGGTCACATGAGTAGTATCAAAGGCAAAAAGACTGAACTCAAAACTTAGTAATTCCAGATCTATTCCTCTATCCACTATGTCATGATGATTACCACTTGTCTTTATATAAGAGAGAGTAGTATCTGCTCTGTCTGCCACCTAGAACAAATTCGAATAAAAATAGATAATGTGTATGAAAGTATCACCTTTAAAGAGCTTAAGGGACTTTAGAAAGCCTGAAGTCCAACTGGCATATTCTATAGCTGAGGAAATAGAGGCCCAGGCAGGTAAAGAAATGGGTAAACAGTCAAATGAATAAAAGGCAGAAATCTGAGATTTTAAAACTAGCCTCTTTTAAAAGTTTTATTTTAAAATATTTTTCCATGTTTACATGATTCATTTTCTTTTACTCCTCTCTTCTCTCACCCCTCCCAGAGCTGACAAGTAATTCTACTGGGTTGTACAAATGTTGTCACTTGATACCTATTTTTATATTATTCATTTTTGCTATAGAGTGATCTTTTAAAGCCTAAACCCCAAATCACATATCCATATATACTAGTGATAAGTGATTTCATATGTTTTGCTTTAGAATTTCTACTCCCATCGTTCTCTCTTTCAATGTGTTTAGCATTCTTTCCCATAAGTCCTTCAGGAACATCCTGGCTTAAAACTAGTCTTTTGACTACCACCTATATGTTCTCTTTTTCCCTCTCTGATTTTATTTTTTCTAAATTACATGTAAGTTTAAAAAAATGTTCTTTAAAAAAACTCAGTTCCAAATTCACTCTCTCCTTCTCTTCTCTCTTCCCTCCTTGAGGAGACAAGCAAAAAATATAGAACACTTCCTAAATGTGCATGTCATCTTTGCGGAGGAACCATGCTAATCTTCTCTGTATTGTTCTAATCTTAGTGTATGTGCTACTGAAGTGAGCATTCCAGTAGCCATCTTGAACTAAACATATCCAAAACTGAGTTCATTATTTCTTCTCTTTTAACGCTCTCTCCTATCCTCCAAATCTTCTTTGTTACTATAGAAGGCACCATCATCCTCCTGGTCTTTCAAATTCACAATCTACATATTATCCTGGGTCTTTCAGTATCTCTTGCCTCCTCCCATCCCATCCTACTTGTTGCCAAGGTTTATTGACTTCACCTCTGTAACATCTTTTGAATTTGCCTCCTTCTTTTCTCTGACACTATCTCTCTGTGCAGCTCCTCATCATCTCATGCCTGGATTACTACAATAGTCTACTGGTGTGTCTGCCTGCCTCAAATCTCTCCCTTGTCCAATCCATCTTCTGTTCAGCCACCAAAATGATTTTCTTAAAGCTCAGGTCTGATATGTCACTCCCATTCATTAAACTGAAGTGGCTCTCTATTGTCTCCAGGTTCAAATATAAAATGCTTCATTTGGCAGTCAAAGCCCTTCGTAACCTACCCTTCTCCTATCCTTCCAGTCTTTTTGCTTCTTACTCCCAGACATATTCTCTTTCATCCATTGATACTGGCCTCTTGCCTCTTTCATGACCAAGACATTCTATCTCTTGGCACTGGCTATTTTCTTTGTCCCCGAGGTCTGGAATGCTCTTTCTGCTCTTTAAGTCCTAATCAAAATTCCTTTGTTTTATAGGAAGCCCTTTCTTCTAAGAAGTCCTCTTAGTTCTAGTTCCTTCTTTTTGTTATTTCCTATTTTTCCAGTATATAGTTTACTTTGTATATATTTATTTTCTTGCTGTCTCTCTCATTAGATTAGGAGCTCCTTGAGAGGAGTGACTGCCTTTTTGCATCTTTTTATATTCTTAGTATTTAGCACAATGCCAGGAACATTAGAGGTGCTTAATATAGCAGGATCTCATATACACAAATACAGCAAATGCAAATTCAGGTATACACAATTGGAAATAAAAAAGGCAGAAAAATAAATAAAATAACAAATTTTAATTTGTGCCATTTCCCCAAGTGGCATAAAATTACACAGCAGTTTTCCCAATCACATTTGGCCTTGAAGGAGTACTTTTGGTGAATCTGGGAGGTGGAACTCATGGCACTGGATGTGAAGGAAGGGTGTAGCTCATCCTGAGGGCAGAGGGTGGCAGAAATTTGGGTCCCAGGGGCTGGCAGACTACAGAAAAGTAAGAGTCAAAGGCAAGGGCTGCTGGGGAACCCCAGTTCAAAACTTTCCAAACAACTGTTAAAGCAAGAACCAGAGCTGGCAACATGGTCTGTGTTAGTGTGAATCATTACAATGTTTGGCACCAAGCATTAGCTCCTGCATCAATCTTTGTCTGGAATTCTTCCTTGTAACAAGTCATGTCTGTCAGAGAAATGTTTTTCTTTGTTTCATTAATGCTTTTTAATTATTAATAATGGCCCCGGAGTATAAGGGTAGTAATGCTATAGCTCTGATAAGTCTAAGAAAAGTTATAAAGTGTTTAGGCATGTTTGTGGGGCTTGCTATTATGCATGATTTTCAACTTACAGGAAGGGTCTTGGAATATATTGGTCCTATAAAACTAGGTCCTATTGTAAATGTGTATTGACCTATTGACTGATGTAGGCAATATATAAACTTTTTTTAACAATGTACTTAGCAAACTGGAGACATTTATGCAATGTTTATCCATGCTCAAGTCTCTACAAACCCTTCCATTTGATATCATCGCTCTAGTTGAATTTGGAACCCTAAGAATCCATCCAGTATGTTGATATATTCTATGTCTTCCCTAGTCCTCATTATGCTAACAACTGGTGCTACATCAAAGTAGAATGATCGAATTTAGTGGACATTGGTTCCCTCGCAGAAGTCTGAAGGATCTCTCATCAGATATGTAATAGAGACAGTTTTTGGTTAGATAGTTTATGGCCTCCATGGTTCTTATATTTTTTTAAAAAATATTTATTTTTTATTTTTTTATTTTATTTTTCGCCTGATCTGGGTTTTTATTACAAAGATATTAAAATGATCTCCCATTTCCCTCTCCAGCTTGTTTAAAAAATTTTTTTTCAAATTATATGTAAAAACAATTTTAATACTAGTTTAAAAAATTTAGTTCCCCAAATTCTTCATTTCTCCCTTCTTTCCTCACTCAATGAGAAGGCAAGCAATTTGATAAAGGCTTTGTACATGTGTAGTCATGCAAAACATATTTCCTATTAGTCATGTTGTGAAAGAAAATGTAGATTTAAAAAACTCCAAAGAAAAATAAGGTAAAAATATGCTTTGATCTGCATTTAGAATTCATCAGTTCTTTCTCTGGAGGTAGATAGCATTTTTCATCAGAAGTTCTTTGGAATGGTCTTGAATTACTGTATTGCTGAGAGTAGCTGTCATCCACAGTTGATCATCGAAAATATTATTGTTACTGTGTACAATATTCTTCTAGTTCTGTGCAATTTCACTTTACATCAATTCATGTAAATCTTTCGTGTTTTTTCTGAAAGCATCCTCTCATTATTTCTTATAGCACAATAATATTCCATCGCCATTGTATACCACAATTTGTTCAGACATTCTTCAGTTGCTGAGCATTCCCTAAAATTCCAGTACTTTGACAACAAAAAGAGAGCTACTTAAATATATTTGTACGTATAGATCATTTTCCTTTTTAGAAAAATCGCTCTGGCATACAGACCTAGAGTGTTATTGGTGGGGCAAAGGTTATACACAGTTTTTATAGCCCTTTCATCATAGTTCCAAATTACTCTCCAGAATGGTTGGATCTGTTCACAATTCCACCAAGAGTGCATTACTAACTCTAGTTTTCTACATGCCCTCCAACACCTATAATTTCCCTTTTCTGTCATTTTAGTCAATCTGATAGATGTGAGGTGGTACTTCAAAGTTATTTTAATTTCCATTTCTCTAATCAATAGTGATTTAGAGCATTTTTTCATATGACTATAAGTAACTTTTATGTCTTTTTCCAAAAATTGCTGTTTATCTCTTTTGACAATTTATCAATTAACTAATATTCTTATAAATTTGATTCAGTTCTCTATATATTTGAAAAAAGCATTTATCAGAGAAACTTGTACATTTTCCTACAGTTTTCAGTTTTCCTTTTAATCTTGACTATTGTTTTTGTTTATGCAAAACTTTTAAAATTTAATCTAATCAAAATTATTTATTTTATATCCCATAATGCTCTCTCTTATTTGATTATAAATATTTTTTTAATCTGGAAATCTGATAGGTAACATGCTATGTTCCCCTAATTTGTTTATGATATCCTTTGTGTACAAATTATGTGTCCATTTTGACCTTATCTCAGTGTACAGTGTGAGTTGTTGATCTACATCTAGTTTCTGCTTAACTACTTTGCATTTTTCCTAGCAATTTTTGTCAAATAGTAATTTTCTTTGTCTCCAAAACTTGAACCTTTGGGTTTATCAAACACTAGATTACTATTGTCATTTACTACTGTGTATTGTGTACCTAATCTTTTCCACTCATCCATCATTCTATTTCTTAGTTAGTATCAAATTCTTTTGGTGATTAATGCTTTTTTTTTTAAACCCTTGTACTTCGGTGTATTGTCTTATAGATGGAAGATTGGTAAGGGTGGGCAATGGGGGTCAAGTGACTTGCCCAGGGTCACACGGCTGGGAAGTGGCTGAGGCCGAGTTTGAACCTAGGACCTCCTGTCTCTAGGCCTGACTCTCACTCCACTGAGCTACCCAGCTGCCCCTCTTAATGCTTTTTAATATAATTTGAGTTGTGGTACTACAGATTCATCTTTTACTTTTTTCATTTATTTCCTTTGTATTCTTGGCCTTTTATTCTTCTAGTGGAATTTTGTTATTATTTTGTCTAGCTCTATAAAATAAGTTTTGATAATTTGATTGGTATGACATTGAATAAGTAAATTAATTTACATAGTAGAATTGTCATTTTTATTATATTGACTTGGCCTACCCATGCACAATAAATATTTCTCTAATTGTTTAAATATGACTTTATTTGTGTGATTGGTGGTTTTTTAATTGTGCTCATATGGTTTCTGGGTTTTTCTTGGCAGGAGACAAGTATTTTATATTTTCTACATTTATT
Organism: Gracilinanus agilis; assembly: GCF_016433145.1. Taxonomy (NCBI): domain Eukaryota; kingdom Metazoa; phylum Chordata; class Mammalia; order Didelphimorphia; family Didelphidae; genus Gracilinanus; species Gracilinanus agilis. The sequence goes on along the minus strand of NC_058133.1, from coordinate 443,198,498 downwards.
TTAAATAGAAATTTTCTTTCTATCTCTTTCTGCTGGATTTTGTTGGTAATATATAGAAAGGATGATTATCCTACTAATTTATTAAAGTTATTATTTCAACTAGCTTTTTAAGACAATTATTTAGGAATCTCCAAATATACCATATCACCTAAAAAGTGACAGTTTAGTTTCCTCAGTGCTTATTCTGATTCCTTAAATTTATTTTTCTTTTCTTCTTGCTATAGCTAGCATTTCTAACACAATATTGAATAATAGTGGTTATAATCTTTTCTTTATCCTTGATTTTTTGTTTATAGTGTTTATATTAGGAATGAGTGTTATATTTTGTCAAAATCTTTTTTTTTGCATCTATTGAAATAATGATGAATTTTGTCAGTTTTGTTATTTATATGGTCAATTATTCTGATAGCTTTCCTAATATTAAACCAGTCCTGCATTCCTGGTCATGGTATATGACCTTTGGGTTATATTGCTGTAATTTCCTTGCTAGTATTTTTATATATAAATTATATATATGTATGATATATAAAATATAAAATGTTTGCCTCAATGTTCATTAGGGAAATTGGTCTATAGTTTTCTTCTTTTTGTTTTGATTTTCCATAACATCTGGGAAAATTATCACATTTATGGTGAGAAAATGAGCAGCTAGAAGGCACAGTGGATAAAGCACTAGACTGGAGTCAGGAAGACCTGAGTTCAAATATGATTTCAGATACTTACTAGCTATGAGACCTTTGGAGATTTCCAAAGAGTATTCAATTGTATAATCCTTAACCTTAGGAAGAATGATCATTCTGTATTGTGTGTAAAATATTTTTAACTGACCACTTTTTCCCAATCATATTCTGACTTATTTGAAGTCAGTAAGTTGTGGGTTTAAATAATGTCTCATTTGTTAGGTAAATGACCTTGGGCAAGTGTCTTAACTTTTCTGCTCCAGTTTCCTCATGTGTAAAATGATTGAGTTGGACTTGATGACTTCTAAGGTTCATTCCAGATCCAGATCTATGCTTTGTTGATTCTTCCTTGGGCCTTTCATGTTCTTTACCTTTTTCTTGTGTAACTACAGGTAGCCCATGAGTGAGAAGCATAGGAATGTTTATGAATAGAAGGATATGAACGAACTCCCACTTGCCACATTCTTCACTGCTATTTTTCCTTTAAGAATTCCTTTGCTTGGCTTCACTTGCCATCTGCCTTTCTGCTACTCTCTGGAATACTGTGCTTTCCAAGACATTCCCTCCCCTTGCACATTTACTGTAAGCAAACATTTAAGTTTTGGAGCTGAAAGGTTCCCCAAGTTGGATTGGCCCATGTACAGCGAAGCACATCACTCAGGTGGATTGGTTGGGGGGAACAGGAGGAAGAGGCAGTCTCTCCCTGGTGCATTCAAGACAAGCTGTGTTGGCTGGAGGAAATGTAGCATTCAGAACTCTCACTCCAGGGGGAAGCCCAGCAAGGAAATATCATTCCAGATATATAGTAGTCTTTTCTGCCCAGACTGACTATGAAAAACCTCTCTTTCACTGCAGCAATCCATGTAGGTTATGAATTATTTTATTGAGACACATTTAATGCTTTCCTGTTGGAAAATGAGGAACTTATTAATTATTTTGACTTTAAAATAATTAAATCAAGCTCTGTCAGGCTGACATGATTTTGCTCTGCAGGCAGCTAGAATCTTTCGGAGCTGTGAAGCATTTTTCTAGTCCCATATGCTTGGCTACAGGTGAGCCAGTTGGTAAATGTGTGACACCTTTTAATTACACTTCATCACAAGCTGGAACTTGTCTGATGGCTTATTTTATCAGTTGTTGTGCTCTTGCAAATCAAATAGGTTAGGGTGACCTTAAGAGCCATGGAAAGTGGGGTTCTTGAGTTTTCACTCTTACATGTGGTAGTTAGTGGGTTGGGACTTTGCTCTCTTCCTTTTGGCACTGTGAAGGTATGTGATCCCTGATTCTGCTGGATCTCAGGAGAAAGGGGACAGCTAAGGTCCACTACTGATGCAGAGACAAAGCTTGGAGTAGTATTATGAAGCAGGTCATAAGGAAGGAATGGCAGGTGGGCAGCCAGGGTGTTATATGGACTAACATGGTTTCTCTTGATCCCTCCCATTCAGCTCTCACTTCTTGGCTTGCCCTTACCATCAACTCTTCTATCCTCCATCATTGTCCACTTACCCTGGGCTGGAGGTTGCACCAAGTGTACAAAGGAAAACTGTATGCCCAAGTAGCCAAAGGAATGACAACAAACTTGTAGAAGCAAGAAATGTCAATGCAATTAATTTCAATAAACACTTCAACTTGCCTATATGTAAGTCATATGTTGGATGTGGAAAAAAACTCAGAAAAATAAACAGTCCTTTTTAGTTTATATTTTACTTAGTTTATTTTTATATTTTATTTAGTTTATGTTTTACTAAGAGGATACAAACTATATTTAGATAACACAAAGAGACTTTAAGAGGGAGGGAGCACTAACGGGGGCAAATCACAAAAGGTCTCAAACCTAACTTGGAACATAGTTGATGCTTAATAATTGTTTGATGATTTGAAATTGAAAGTGACACAGGTGCAGTTCTGCAGAGCTGCTAAAGGTCTCCAAAGAATCTATTCTGAAATGAATCCAGTAATTTTGAAATTTAAAGCCTTTTTTCCCAAAATGCTTCTTAAAAATTCTCCCCAGATCAATAAACTCCATTGCATCCCTATTAGCCCCATGAACAAATACATAGTCCTTTGGCAAATTAAAACCTTTCATAAACTGGCCTGGCCCCTTCCTCCTTTGTTGGTCTTATTACATTTTATTCCTCTCTTTGTACTCTATGATCCAGCTAGCAAACTAATCATAGAGTTAAAAGATGGATATTGGAGGACAAGGAGACAAGAAAAAGGCAAAGCATAGAGAAAATCATCTACAGAATTCACTCTATGGCTTACAAGGAATTGTAAACCATTAATCTCAGAATCCTAGAATTTCAGAATTTGAAGAGACATTGAGCCTGACCTATAAATGAAAATCATCCCTCCTATAGACAATACACCCAAGAAGTGGCCGTCTTTTCTGCTTGAATACGGGTTTTGGCACAGCTGTAGGAACTTAACAAATGCTTGAGGAATGGAAATGAATGGAAAACTTCCTGCCTCTCAAGGTGTCCCAAACCACCAGTGGACAGTTCTAATTGTTAGGAAATTTTTTCTAATATTGAAACCAAATTTGCCTCTTTCTAACGTTTTTGTGTCCTATTCTGCCTTCTGGGGCCAAACGGAACAGATACAATCCCTCTTCTGTGTGACAGCTTTTCAAATATTAGAAAGCAGTGCTGTTTACCTCTCTGATTCTCAGCCCACATCTTTCCTCTTCCAGGCTAAACATTCCTGGTTTCTTTGAATGATCCTAATTTGGCATTGACTTGAAGCCATCTACCATCCTGACTGGACGCTCTCTAGTTTTGTTCTGCAATTTCATTCAAAGAGTTAATGCCTAGCTTCCCAACAACATCTGATGCTATTTGCTCTCTAATAACTCAAAGTCCAGACCCTTATTTTAGTCTTAAAAATCTCCCTGAGAACAATCACTTATTCATCCTAACATACCTGAAAGCTTCAAGTCCTTTCCCAATTTCCTCTAGTTAATACCAGAATCTCAAAATATCTGATATTTTCTGAAATGTTAAAAAGAAATTGGCATCCAGACAGTTCATATGTCTGCAGAGAACTGCCCTATCTGCACCTGTCAAATTCATTACACCCTCTTCTGTTCGGGAAGGTGGGCAGCCCAGCTATGGATGTTGCTAAGCTAACCTTGGTTTACATTCTGAAACTCTTCAAAAGACATGGTTGTCTGAAGAGTGACATCTCTTTTTATGTTTATCTTGGGCAGGCTGACATTTAGTGTTCTACCTGCCTGCTCTATGGATATATGCATTCATGGCTTTCATAATTGCTACGTATTTGTACTGCTGAACTGTAGCTTTCCGTCTCAGCCTGAGACTTGGAGAGCTCAAGGACAGCTTTGAATTGAACACATCATGTAATAGGCGAAAAAATCAAGAGAAGGGGGGAAAAAAGACATGTAATTTCAGCGAGGGGGAAAATAGGCACTTGCAATGAAATTAAATGTTTGGTGGTTTTCGTTTGGCCCCTAGTGGATAATTCTCATTGTCACATTGAATTGGTAGGCTTTGCTTAAGCAAGAGCCAGGACTGAATGACCCTGGAGACAAAATTACCTCGTAGCTTTGGAAATGGAGTTTGCTTCAAGCCAAAATTGAGATGAATTTGTGGTGTATTGACAGAAAGCTTGGAAATATTTGCCCACTTGGTACCAGGATTACAGATAAATACAGATGCCAGATGCAGAAAATGAATCCTCTTCTTACCCATTAATTTAGAAAAAAAATTCATTAAAGAAATTTACCCAAGTTCTGTAACAAATGTGCTCTGGTCTTCTCTTTGTTGCCTTCAGAATGATGCATTTGCTCATTGAAGCAAGAGTACTGTTAATAGCAAGCCAGGTGTTTCCATTACCCGGCACTGCTGTCCTCAGGATGATGAGAAGGTTTCCACAAACACCCTGTATGCGGCAGCTTCCACAGCAGCCCTGTGATGCCTGTCATCTTTTTACCCCAATGAAAATGATGCCGTTTGCTTGTGATTATAGACTCCTATTGATTTCCAATTTTCACCAGACATGTTCAAGTCCCTTGGGCTCTGGGCGCTTGTAGATTCTTATCAGTCTTGCAGTGAAGAAACAATGTGGTAATATAATTGGCACCATGTAGCAATAAGAGACTCCTGTTCTACTTTCAATTTGGTCCTTTATTGCAATTTCTTGACAGTGGATTTTTTTTTAGTGCTAATGGGCTCTAAGAAGGTTCTCAAGAACCAAGCTAAACTTTTCAAAGGAGCAGGTGTCTCTACATCTCAAAAATCAACATAATACAAGACTAGATCCCACTGTGCCTCTGTTTTTTCTTCCCTTTACTGTAGGACACATTGGCTTCTATCTCCATGTTGAGGAATGTTCAGGATTTCCAGGGCAGCTGCCAACACCAGCACTGTTTAGTAGAGGGAACTGTGTGCAGCCCAGGATTGTTTGTTTTAAATATTAAAGTGCCATACAAAGAGTTCTGCGCTTGGTATCAAAAAGTCATTTGTACAAAGCATATACTACAAGATTGTCTATACAAAGCACCATCTTTTCCTTCATGCCTGGGATCAACTTTTCAAAGCTTTTACTTGAGCAGAAATATCAGTGATCAGAATCAATGATCAGAAATATCAGTGATCAGAATCAATGATCAGAAATATCGATTAGAATACTAATAAACAATAAAACATTGTTATTAATGAAAATAACAATACAGAACAGAGTATAAAAATAACAATAGCATCTTGTATTTATAATAACACTTTAAGGCTGGCAAAGTACTTTCCATGTTGTGCTTTCCATGTTATCTCATTTGATTCTTTCAAGAACCCTGTGAGGGAGATGCAATTATTATCCCTATCTTATCCATAAGGAAACTGGAGCAGGCAGAGGTTAAGTGGTCACACAGCTAGTTAGAGTCTGAGACAGGATGCAATTGGAGGTTTTCCCTTCTCCACAGCCAGCTCTCTATCCACTCTGCCACCTTTTCTCCACTAATTTTATCTTAGATCTTAATCTGCCATTTCAGGTCCCAGGACCCAATTGTAGGCACTATAAAAATCATATATATATATACATATATATATATATATATCACACAGCATTGTGGAGAAAATAAACTGACAACATTTGAACTCAATTCCAGTGGATAAAATATTAAATATTAAATTCTGGACTCCCACTTTACTTTTCCACCATTTACTTTCTCCCCAGTCATCATACTTTAGGAAGCAGAGACCATGTCACTGAAGACTTAAAACTATATGCTAGGTGAAAGCAGTGTGGTTCAATGGTTTGCAGGACTTGTCTTGAAGTCTAGAAGAAAGATGAAGTCTCAAGTCCTCTCTAACACACAACAACTATGTGATGTTAGACAAGTCACTTAATATCTCAAGGCCCCCAAACACCTCTCTAAGACTATATTAGAGATGCTCATTCCCTGATGACAGGAGCTAGTTTAGCTTTTGTTTTTGAGTCTCCAGATTCTCACACTATGAGACTTTTGAGATTGGTAAATGGAAAGTTCTTAATAAGTGCAGAATGAATTGAACTGGATTGAAATGAGTTTTTATACTGTGAGTTCCCCTCATCAATAATATGACAGATTAAAACTAAACACAAAAGCCAGAAGAATTGAGACATTGTCTTGCTGAGTTTGAAGGACTGAAAGACCCCCCATGAAGGAGGTCTTTCCCTTGAGGAGCTTATCTTCTATATTTCTAGTTTTGTTTTTTTTTGAAGAGTGAACTAGTTTAATAGATTGAGAAAGCTGTCCTTGATAAGAAAGTCACATTTTGTTTTTTTACTGTCTATTTTTTGTGGCTGTTATAAAACTACTAGTCTTGCATGTATACCTTCCAATGGCATCTGAAGTTCACTTGAATCTGCATTAGAATTTTGAGGGTATTTTTCCTTCCTGCCCTTTTATAATAAATAATGCTCTGTTGGGGAGTACATGCTATATTCTTCCTAGAGGCAGCTGGGTGACACAGTGTATAGAGCATTGCAACTAGAGTTGGGAAGAACTGAATTCAAATCTGGGCTCACTTATAAACAAGTCACTTAAATGTTGTTTGCCTCAGTTTTCTCACCTGTAAAATGGTGATAATGATAAAGCATCTGTCTTTCAGGGTGGTTGTGAAGACCAAATGACATAATATTTGTAAAGTGTTTAGCATAATGTCTTGAACATGATAAGTTCTTAATAAATCATCTTTTCCATCACATCTGTAAAATGGGGATAATAATCATACCCATCTCTTAGGGTTATTTTAATGAGCTGATGCATGTGATGTGTTTGTAAATCTTAAAGTGTCATATAAATACGAGTTATCAATCCTTTTGCCTTTTTTCTGCCCACCATCTAGGTGGGACGATCCATGAAAAAGGGTACTCAAATTGTTTTGTGTTATGGATCCTTTTGGTGAAGCCTATTGGTACATCTTTTCTCAGAAGGATGTTTTTTAAATGCATAAAATAAAATTCACTAGATTACTAAGGAAACCAATTCTACTGAAATACATTTATCAAAATACTAAAAAAAACTCACAAAAATACAACGGACCTTGGATTAAGAATTTGTGCTCTAAAAGATCTCCTCACTCCATACACAGACTCAAATATTCATCTACATTCTGATCTTTAAAAAAACCTACTCAAAAACCTCTGAGTTTTAGTGCTGTGGGACAGGAGTGAGATGATGTATTCAGTTCTGCATGTACTCTTTTATTTTTACCTTCTGATCATTCTACTGAGAACTAGATTTTACTGGAGTCCCCAAGGTAATGGGGCCTGGTGACTAATCCACTGAGCCATGCAAACTCCATCTGCTACTCACTTTGACATTTTAATAATATCCCATTTGAACCTTTGTTCAATTTTGCTTTGTGTGTTGCATCTTTGTCTTAACATTATAGCTGAAATAATTTACAATAATGAAGACTATCAAATATCACTAATTAAAACATGCAGAGTAGTTTCAAATGTTTAGACTTCATGCACTTTACATTGGGAAACAGACCCACTCAAATTTGCCAGTGGGTCCCCAAACCACCTTTTCACTCCAATTCTTGGCCAGGTGTTTTGAACAGAGAACAGTGTAAAAATCATGAGACAAAGACCATTCTCCTTTTCATCTCCTCCCTTTCCAATCCCCAAGGTTTTATTTACTTATATGAAAAATCGCTAACTAGTTTTCTTGCTAAACCTATTAACCCGAGGATTCCAGGACACCATGAAACAGAGCAAGATGTTGCTAATGACAGAAGTCATGAGGAATGTTGACTTAGTTTGTTCTACAAATCTGTATTTCTGTAAATGAAGATAGATGATGATCTTATAGTTACATACATAAATTGTACATATTTTGGCAGACTTTTAACATACTGTACATGTCACCCTCTGGGACTCTGTCATATTCAGCATATGTCACAGTCAAGGACTTATTAATTGTTATTGATTGATTTATAAAGATTCTTTCACTGATATGAAGGTGTTGTGGAATATAATGGGTGGGGGAGGGACAGCAGAAAATGTATTGAAGCTTTTATTAGATGAACAAAAGGAGGCAAGGCATAATTATTGGAACCTTACAGTGATGCTAAGTAGACAGAAATCCTATAATATACCTACATTTTTGCAGAAGACAAAGACAGCATAATCAAGAGTAAGTAGAGACAGACTATTAAGTCAAAAGCAGAAATTTATTCTGAAGCCAGATTGTAAAGAAGTGAATGAGTCTTGATATGAAAGATTTTAAAACAATAATAATAATAAGGCTCTCCCCTCCCTACTCTTAGCTCTCTGAGAAGTTAATGCAAGTAATCCAGGAGTATTTGAATGGTGCTCTTGTTGGAAAGGCTGTGCTCTATGACCCACATCTGTCCATATAACCAACCCTGGCATAGCTGATTAGTTTATTTCAGACATCTTCATTGTCATCCCTGATGGCTATGACCTTAATTATTGCACAGTGATCTATATAAGTCATTAAAGGGCCAAAACACAAATACCCACTGTACTGTTGCCCTTTTACTTTGTAGGTGTACATGTGTCTTTTATAGGTTAAATGAATTGGAGAGTTAAGCTATTATTCAGTCAATTTGATCACTTAAAGAAAGTTTATCTAGAAAATTCAAAGTGGAACTATCTACAAAACTACATGGATCCTGGACTCCCACTTTATTCTTCCACCATTTACTTTCTCCCCAGCTATCATGCTTTAGGAAGCAGAGACTATGCCACTGAAGACTTAAGCCTTTAACCACTTTTATCTAGAGTATATTGTACATAGAAAACACTTAATAAATGCTTGTTGAGTTGTTTGCACTTGAGTCTCCCATTCTGGAACCACAGTTGCCTTCTAACCTCATTCTCTCCATGCTGCATTTCAGCACCTGGTCAGCTTCTTAACAATTACTTTATCTCTATGAAAATGCCCCCTTTCTAATTCTTGACCATAATCAAATCAACTTTGACATTCCTCTAAGAAAGAATATATCATTCTTCCCTCCTATGACTCCAATTACTATCCTTGTCATTTTCCTCATCTAAATTTCTCTCTCAAGTTACCAATCTCCTATATATATATATATATATATATATATATATATATATATATATGTTTTATTCTCTTTATTATTCGAGTGCTCAGAAGATTAATCAATAACTAATATTGACATGATGTACAAGTTCAATAATACCAACAACAATTTGTGAATGAAAAGATCACTTAAAGGAAGCCAATTTCTTACTTCTTAAAAAATTGAGGTCTAGGAGAACTAAAAATGAAACATTTCTTTAAGCTCAGTAAAGAGGTTGGGATTATGAGGTTGGAACGTTGCAAGCATTGTCACTACATTGCCATATAGTGCAACTGTATTGATTATTTTTGCTGAATTGTTTTCATTCATTTATTTTTATAGTGGAGGGTTCAGTTCTGAGGCAGAAGGTGTGTATGTAGGTATATCCAGAAATTGCAGTAATATGAAAACAAGAGAGTTCAATAAATCTGATTTAAAATAACTTTAAAATATAAGCGTATTTATAAAGAGAAAAATGCACAAGAATTTGAGAACTGGTAATAGAACATAAAAAGTCAAAATGACAAAAGAAAATCATAGCATTTGCTAGTATTTGAATTTAGTGAGATGTAACTAAAGACACCTGAAAATACTAGGAAGGAGACTTGAATTCAATGCGAGTAGAATATGTGGTAATTAAAACCACGAGATTCAACAAGAACACCAATAGGTCCTCTTGGCTTTAATAGATAACATGTAACCCTGAGATAAATTCCAAATAGGATTGTGAGAATAGGATAACTTCGTTAAATAAAGAAAAGAAAATAGTCCTTGGAAGCTAAGAGAAAGGGTGATTTTCATTGTAACTCCCTGAAATTCTGGGAGAGCTGCTAGGAAAATATCTCATCAAAATTAAAGCTTCTGTTTTCTTATTAGGAGAAGTCATCTAAGAATAGATGAGTAACAATTCAGTCTTGTTTCCAAATATTCTCTAAGAAATTGTCATAATATTATTTTTGAATGACCAGTTAAAAAATCCTGATCAAAATGTGGTGGGGAGTGGCGTTAAGTCGTTGATCTAAGGGCACAGACTAATCAGATTCTGAACATTTAATTACAGTGGTCTGGATAAAAATAGTAACAACAGATTAAGCCAATGGCTTTAAATTTAAAGTCAAGGGAAGGTCTTTTATTTTCTTTTTATAAAATAGAGGTGGCCAAAGCAAGATTAAAATCAGAAAGATCACAGAAATCACTAAAGATTAAATATTATTAGTTATAGGATGAGAAAGGAAAAAGAAAGATGCCTATGAAGAAAAACCCAAAGGAACAGGGTCAGAAAGACAAGTAGCCAGTCTGACCTCTATGATAAGAGCATAGAGAGCATCCTCTGGGACCAGGGGAAAAGAACAAAATGAAAAAGATGAAAAAGACAAGGAGACATAAATGTAACCCAAGAATAAGAGCAAGAGAAATTATCTTGTGTTCTATCAGTCTATCTTAACAAAAAATGTCTTGAATTCACTAGGCAAGGACACTGGTAGGGGGAAAAACATATTGCTGTCTAAATCAGAAAGATGGCACAGTCTTAACAAAATGTTGAAAAGAGGGCGGTGAATTCCAATTCAATGAAAGAATAACAACTTTTCTCCTTGGTAGAATTGGTTCTTTTAAAGCAAGAGGAGTTATTGAGGAATATTAAAGTCAAAGGAAATTGTAGAGTTTCAGCAACTGTTGAACAAATTCTTTTGGTACAGGATGATCTAATTCTCAATAGAGCCTCAAATTCCCCAGATTCTGACTGACTGTTAGGAGCAAAAAGGAAATGGAATAAGTAAAGCTACAAAATGTGTGTGTGTGTGTGTGTGTGTGTGTGTGCATGTTTTGGGAGCTGAAGGATTCTCGCTCCATCCTTTTCTTCCTTCCTTGATTTTGTCTGTGATCTTGGAAAGAGTGTTGATTCATCAGTGCTAGCTCTTGATAGTCTTGGGGAATATTCTTTCCAAATGCCAGTTCCCTGTTCATCATATTGATATTTCCAGAAGCTTCTGCTAGGAGAGAGAATCATACTCCCTTTGTTACAATTTTTCATGGGTCTAAGGATGTTCATAAGTTAGGAAGTATCTTTAATAGACAAAAATAACAAATAGAGGCATCTATAGTCTGTGATGTTTGTTACTAGCAATATATTAAAGATACGAATGTGGATCAGGAGGATGATTCTGCCATCATCACTTAATTTTTGTTCTTTTTTTGAATTAATTTAAATACTAGTCAAAGAAGATCATGGGGAAAAAGCAGATGTTTTAAAATTTCACTCCAAATAGCTCTCTATGGTAGTTTAATTTGCAAAGTTTTGAGGAAACAAGATCTGGAAAGGAATTAGATGGAAATTATAAGAACATTCTAACTTTAAGTCAGATAGAAGCTTAGAAGAGAGATATTAAATCTACTATGAGGAGAAAGACTTCAAAGAACAGATTAAAATTCTGAGGTCTCTAAGCAGTTGACTATTCTATATTCTTATAATGATTAATCCCCAAAGGTGAGACTTTGGGAATTAATAAACCTCTTACCTAAGTCCAAATTTCTGAGTTTGTCAGGGTCTTGTTTTCTCAAAGAGCAAATTTTAGTCACTGGGTGCTAAGTTAATAGATAAAATGCCCAACTCATTCCCTCTTTTATGAGGAATCAGTAGGACCTCAGCTGAAGACTTCAACTAAAGCCTAGTGGGTAGCAACAGAGAGAGATGGGGAACATTAGAGATAGGACACAATGATCAAGTAGAGAAAATGGAAATGCCATATTTCAGAGGAAGAAGGAATAGCAGAGTACAGTACCCAGTGAGAAAGAAATTCATTGACATTATCAGAAGTCAATGAGAAGCTTGCAATATCAGACAGATATGAGTTGTCCCTCTATGTGTGTGACTATACCTATTTCCTATGTGCATGCCCTTTCACAAGAGGATGCTGATATGATATATGTATCTCACATATAAGCCCAATATGTATCCTCTCCTTATGCTGATAGTCTATGCATTTGTGGGAGATGGTGCTTCAGTTTTTAAAGGAGAATATTCCTATATTACTTATCTTACTGAACTATTTTGTCATATCTTGTCTTTGAGCCAAATACATTCAGTGGCTAATCAGTAAGAATAAAAAACCTTGATGAGAATTTGTGAACCATGGTTTTAAGTAGAAGTGAGTCTATAGTGTGCCTGGTATTTGGTGCATCTGGTGCATTAATAAGTGACTACCACTATGAAGTCTTTCTCTTTCCCTTAGTGCTAGTACCTTCCTTTCTAAGATTATCTAGCATCCACTCTATTGTAGTGTATTTTATATTTACTTAATCACATACATATTATTTCCCATGTTAGAATAAAACTTTCTTCATGACAGGGCTTTTTTCATTTTTCTTTTGTCTCTAGTGCTCAGCATAGTGCATGGAACATAGCAAGCATTTCATAAACTGAGTGATCGATTCATAGTCAAACCCACAATTATCAGGAAAATGAAATTAAATAGAAATTTTCCCCTACCACAATCCTTTGAGGGGTTCAATGTTTATATATTCTGTTTTGCTCAATTATGTATAAGTAAACATTTTAATACTCATTTAAAATTATTTTTATTGCTATGTAAACACACTTCCAAATTGGTCATTGCTGGAAGAACAAACTCACACATAACCAAAAGCCCAAAATAAAATCACAAATACACTGATGTGAAAGAGAACTCTAATAGTACTTTATCTGGAGATGGATAACATTTCCCATCATAAGTCTTTTAGGATTGTCCCAGATCACTGCATTGCTGACAGTAGCCAAGTTTTCACAGATAATCATCATACAATATTCCTGTTATTGTGTACAATGTTCTCCCAGTTCTGCTTATTTCACTCTGCATCAGTTACTGAAGATCTTTCTAGCTTTTTCTTAAGTCATTTTGCTTATTATTTCTTATAGCACAATAGTATTCCATCAATGACATGTACCATAATTTGTCAAGCCATTCTCTAATTGATTCTCTAATTTCCAAATCTTTGCCACTACAAAAAGAACTGCTATAAATATTTTTGCACAAGTAGATCATTTCCACCTTTTTATTATCTTTTTGGGATACAGACTCAGTAGTGGTATTACCAGATCAAATGGTATGAACAGTTTTTCAAATTGGCCTCGAAATGGTTGGGTCAGTTCACAACTTCACCAATAATGCATTAATGTCCCAATTTTGTCACATCCCCTCCAACATTTACTCATTTCTTTTACTGCCATGTTGGTCAATTTGATAGGTATGAGGTGGTACCTCAGCTTTGTCTTAATTTATATTACTCTAATAAAGAGTGATTTAGAACATTTTTATGTGATTATTGATGGCATTAATTTCTTCAATTGAAGAGTCTTTGTTCAAATCTTTTGCCCATTTGTCAATTGGGGAATCACTTTATAAATTTGAATTAGTTCTCTATAAATTTGAGAAAATAGACGTTTATCAGAGACATTTGTTATACCCCACCCAGTTTGCTGTTTCTCTTCTAATATTGGTTAGATTAGTTTTGTTTGTACAAAAGTTTTTAATTTAATATAATCAAAATAGTTCCTTTGACATCTTATAATATTCTCTATCTCTTAACTCTTATTTGCTCATAAATTCTTCCCTTCTGCAAAGATCTGTCAGGTAAACTATTTCTGTGTTCCCCTAATTTAGTTACGGTATCACTCTTTATTTCTAAATCAAATTTCTATTTTGACTTTATCTTTCTATAGGGTGTGAAATATTGGTCTATATCTAATTTCTGTCATGCTGTTTTCCAGTTTTCCAAGGAGTTTTTGTTAAATAATGAGTTCTTATTCCAAAAGCTTTGGGTTTATCAGACAATAAGTTGCTAAGGTCATTTACCCCTATAAATCATGTATCTAATCTACTCCATTGATCCACCATTCTATTTTTTAACCATTACCACGTTGTTTTGATAATTTCTGCTTTACAGTACAGTTTGAGATCTGGTACTGCCAGGTTACCATGCTTTACATTTTTTTCATTAGTTCCCTTGACCCTCTTGAACTTTTATTCTTATTCTTCCAGATGAATTTTGTTATTATTTTTTCTAGTTCTATAAAATAAATCTCTCTTTCTAACTCTTGCTGCTTATGTAAGTATTTGGAGACATAATTTTTTGTCCAAGTACTGCCTTGACTGTATCCCATACATTTTAGTATATTATCTGATTGTTGTCATTTTATTTAATGAAATTATCATTTCTATGATTTGCTCTTTGACTCATTTATTTATCCAAAAAGTTTGCATTTAATATTTTTGCTTTTCTGCATTTGGTTGTGAGGTTTTTATGCTTTCATATGTGATCAGCTTTTGTGAAGATGCCATGTATGGCTGGGAAAAAGTATACCCTTTCTATTTCCATTCATTTTTCTCCAGAGGCCTATCATTTCTAACTTTTCTAAAATTCTATTCCTCTCCTTAACTTTTTTCTTGTTTATTTTCTTGTTGGATTTATATAGTTCTGAGAGGGAAAGCTGAGGTCCTTTACTAGTATAATTTTATTAATTCCTTCTATAACTCATTAAAATTTTCCTTTAAGATATTGGATGCTATGCCATTTAGTGCATATGTTTAGTATTGCTGTTACTTCATTGTTTGTGGTACCTTTTAGCCAAATTAAGTTTCCCTACTTAGCCTTTTTAATTGGATCTAGTTTTCCTTTTGCTTTGTCTGAGGTCATGATTGCTACTCCTGGATTTTTTACATCAACTGAGGCATAATAGATTCTGTTCCAGCTCCTTATTTTTACTCTTTGTTTCAAATACATTTCTTATAAACATTGTATGGTTGGATTATGATTTTAATCTATTCTGTTGTCCATTTCCTTTTTAAGGGTGAGTACATCCCACTCATGGTCACAGTTGAAAAATTAACTTATTTATTTCTATTCTATTTTCTCCTTCTTTTCTCCTTCTCTGTTTTTCTTTTTATCCTTTTCCTCCTTTGATATTTTGCTTTTGAACACTACCTCCTTTAATTTTTTTCCTCTCTTCCCTCTTTCCCCAGTGTATTCTTCTTTCTATCACCTTAATTAAAACATCATTCCATCTTATTCATCTCACAACTATTCCCTCTATTTATATATACTCCTTCTGTCTTACTAATAATGAAGTTCTGAGGAGATATAATTATCATTTAATCATATCGGAATGTGTGGGCAATTAGGTGGAACAGAGGATAAAGAGTTGGGCCTGAAGTCAAGAATATTCATCTTCCTGAGTTTTGATATGGCCTTAGATGCCTATTAGCTGTGTGAACCTGGGCAAGTCACTAAATCTTCTTTGCCTCAGTTCTTCATCAGTAAAATGAACTGGAAAAGGAAATGGTCCAGCATTCAAGTATCTTTGCCAAGAAAACCCCAAATGAGGTGAAAAAAAGTCAGAGAAGACTAAAACAAATGAAGAACAAGAAAAAATACAGGAATATAAACATTTTATTATTATTGAATCCTTTATGATTTTCTTTCATGTTTATTTTTTTGTGCTTCTTTTGAGTAATATACTGAAAAGTCAGCTTTTCTATTCAGCTCTTATCTTTACATCAAGAATTTTGAAAGTCCTCTATTTTACTAAATATCAATTTCTTTTCCAGATGGATTATATTCAGTTTTGTTAGATAGGCTAGTCTTAATTTTAATCTTACCTCTTTTGTCTTCCAGAATATCATATTTGAAATCTTTTGATTCTTTAACATAAAAGCTGCTAACTCTTGTGTTATGTTGACTGTGGCTCTACAATACTTAAACTGATTTTTTCTGACTGCTTGCTTTTTCCTTGACATAGGAACTGTAGAATTTGGCTATTTTATTTCTGGGAGCTTTCATTTTTGGGATTTTTTTTAGGAAGTGATCAGTAGCTTTTTTTTTGTTTTCAATTTCTATTTACCTTCTGGTTTTAGGATATCAGGGCAATTCTCCTTGAAAAATTTTTGAAAGATGATGTCTAGCTTAATTTTTTAATCATAGTTTCAGGTAGTCTAATAATTCTTAAATTATCTCTTCTCAATCTATTTTCTAGATCAATTGTATTTCCAATGAAAGATTTCATATTTTCTTCTATTTTTAAGATTTTTTTTATTTTTTTATTGTTTCTTTAAGTCTTATGGAGGCATTGGCTTCCACTTGCTCAATTCAAATTTTTAAAAAATTATTTTCATTAGTGAGCTTTTTGTAACTTCTTTCCATGTGGACAGTTCTGCTTTTTAGACAGTTCTTTTCTTCAGGATTTTTTTTGCCTCTTTTACCATTTGGCCCATTCTGTTATACTAAGGGTTTATTTTCTTAAGATTTTTTGGTGCCTCCTTTACTAAGCTATTGACTCTTTTCATAATTTTTTTTATATCACTTTCATTTCTTTCCCCAATTTTCCCTCTACTTCTTTTTTGATTTTTAAAATCCTTTATAAGCTCTGCCAGGATTTCTTTTGGGACTTTTAAAGTTGAGATCTGCTTCATTGGTGGAGAGGAAAATACCTCAAGCTTCAGGTTTTTTGTGTTGCTGTTTTCAGAGCTAGTTTTGGGTTTTTGTTTTGTTTCTTTTTTTTTGTACATTCAAGGTGGTATAATCTAAAGAGAGGTTATAGTCATTGTTCTCTTGGCCTGTTCTCTTGTTTTTATCCTGGAAGGGACCTTATTTCCACATAGTTGCCAGTGGTCCCTGGGACTGTAACTAGGCACCCTTATTTTTTTAAACCCTTAACTTCTGTGTATTGGCTCCTTGGTGGAAGAGTGGTAAGGGTGGGCAATGGGGGTCAAGTGACTTGCCCAGGGTCACACAGCTGGGAAGTGTCTGAGGCCAGATTTGAACCTAGGACCTCCCGTCTCTAGGCCTGGGTCTTAATCCACTGAGTTACCCAGCTGCCCCACCACCCTGATTTTCTGAAGTCATAATTGCTAGTGCTCTGTTCTAAGCATTGAAACTAGGTTCCCTGTTCCCCTATGATCAACCACAAGAAATCTTCTCTACCATGGAAGAGTGACCAGGGCTCCTGCTCCTCTGTGGCTGCAAGTGCTATCATTTCTTTTGGTCCTGGGACTGTAGACAAGAATTGCAAATGGACAAAGCAACAGAGTCTCATAGTCAGTGTCAACAAAGGGTCTTTTGCAGTGTCTTTCTGAACAGTTGTCCTATCCTATTACTGTCCCTTGCCTGAGAGTTCCCAAAGCTTCTGCCACCATTAACACAGCCACTTCCAAAGCCTGCTGCTTGGCCATCCATCTGGTCTGTGGTAGGATACAGGATCCACTACCACTCCAGTAGGACAAACCTTTCCTGTGGAACTCCTCTGTTGCTTTGGGATGAAAAATTGTTTCACTCAAAGTTTTGCTGACTCGATCACTACAGAATTCAATTGGAGACATTATAGTTATTTGATGAGGAAAGAGCTCAGCTAAATACTTCTCTACTATACCATTTTGTACAAGCCATTCAAATTATGTATGATCTTACTTCAATTTTCTCTAAGCCTACTATCAAAAGTTTTAGAAATTATGACAGAATTTCAGAGCCAGAACTTTTATAATTCTAATAATATAAATAATTGAAGTAATTCCATACCAGCAAATGGTTAAAAAAATCACTACCCTTAGTAAATAACTTTTTCTAATTTGAATTAGAGAAAATCATGGTGAATTTAAAGGTGGGGGATGGTGGCAAAAAGGAATATTTGCAGTTATTATTTGTCTAGATTAATTATTCCAATAATTCAGGGAAATTCCAAGGGAATAAACTCCCTTCCCCCACAACTAAAACTTGACCAGCAATTATACTGAAATTTATAATTTTATACTAAAGAAAAGCTTGAGGTCATTGAGAGATTGAGTGGTTTACTTGTCAGAGGTTAGATTTGAACCTCGGTCTTCTTGAATTTAGGGTTGGCCCTTTATTCATTATGCCACATAAAGTTTAAAAAATTCTTTATCCACATCAACCTATTTGATCTTCATAACAATCCAAGAAAGTAGGTATTATTATCTTCTATTTACATATGATGAAAATGATAGTGAAGTTTTGACTCTCCTAACTTCGAAAACTAATAAATGGGAGAGTGGGAGAGGCAGATTTCAAACCTACAAATTTCCTATAATAATGGAGTATGTATAATTGTGTTATGCCCAAACATCAAACTGATTAGCAGCATCAATAAAACAATGACCTAAAAAGTGAATAAGGAGCAAAAATCTGAGATAATTCAACAGTGATTAGTTCCTTTGGGGTAGGGCAAAACACACAAAATTCAGAACTTATAAAAGCACCACTCAAGCAGGAGCTGACAACAGGCCATCCATTTTTTTCTCTATGCTTTACCCTCATGCCTCTTCTGTGTGTCAAATTTGTAGGCAAAATAAGGATTATGGCAAAATTGGGATTATTAAGCAATCAGTTTGTAATTTTAAGAGAGTTATAACTAATGATTGAGGATGAAGAAAAAGGTCAACTCAGGATAAAAATTCCAATTAGCTCAATATGAACCAAATGAAATATACCATAGGGGTAGAAAGAGGACAATATGTCAGCAAATATAGGAATTATCAAGAAAGTAATAACTGGAAAGAAACTGCCATTTAAGTACAACCACAGGCTACCTAGTGAGTAAAGAGACCAGCCTGATTTGCCTTTTACATAGAAGACTTCAGAGATATTTAACTCAAATTAGACTTGTCTGTTAATATTATTTTGATTTCAAGACTGTTCTCAGTTCTCAGGTTTGGGACCATTTGTGATATGAATAATAGAAAATTCAATGAGAGGTGGCCTAATTCCCAATTTATCGCCACCTCCATTCATCAATCAAAACTTGATAGAATACCTAAATGTGACATCATATCTTAAAAAAACAGGATGCCTGCTGAACAGAAGCTCCACAAAGGTCAGGATTATTCTGTTCTGTTGTTTTCCCCCCTCTATGCTCCCACAATCTAGTTCAATGTCTGGGATGTAGTCAGATATAACTTTTTGTCGCTTCTCTCTCTAGATCTCTGATCCTATGATCTTATTTATTATGGAAGATGAAAAAAATAGATCATAGAATTGCTCCTCTTTGAGAATTTATAATCTAGTTGGAGAGATAAAGTTTGTAAGTTATAGTTAATGTCATTGAATTGGAAAGGTCATTACAAATCCTTAGGATTTTATTATAAAGCTTTAAATATAATATAAGGACAACCCTTTACTTGATGTAAGAATCTGCCCAACTGGTGATCTAGACTCTACTTGAATATCTGAAGATGAGGACTCTTTTAATGTTAGTTTTTTTTTTTGTATGGATTTTGTTTGTATAAAATGATAATAGCAAGCTTGATAGGTCTGTATGTATGTGTATTGATACCTACACATATAAATAATACACATGTCTATATACATATATGTATGTGCATATCTGCATATATATTTTAAGATTTGCAAATATTTACCAATATTATCACATTTGATCCTTGGCTGTTAGGTGCTATTATTATCCCCATTTTACAGATGAAGAAAGTAAGGTTGAGTAAGGGAAAGTGGCTTACCAAAGATCACACAGCTAAGAAGTATCTAAGTTCAGATTTTAATTCAGGACCTCTCAAATATAGTCATAGAGCTCTATCCATTGGGCAACCCAGCTGCCTCAATACCTATTACTATTTCTTGAGGTGGAATACAGTTTTTTGAACAATTATGCTAGGGAGTGCTTGATATTAGGCTGAAATTCATCTCCCTGTAAGTTATAGCCATTATTCCTAGTTCTACCATCTAGAGCCACATAGTTAAGTCTAATATCTCTTCTCTGTGACAGTTTTTCATATGGCTCTCAAGTTCCTCCTAAACCTTCCTCCAGAGTAAATACATCTGACTTCTTTAACTATTTGTATGAGTTTCCAGTTTTCTATCTGGTTTTTCTTCTTTTGAACATGATCCAGTTAGATCCCTCCTAGGTGAACTACAGGGAAACTATGACTGCCATTTCTCTAAGCAATATACTTCTATGAATACAGTCCAACATCACATTAATTTTTTTTGCCCATTACATGTGTGACATTGAAATTGCAGAGTGGAATTCCAGTTGCAAGAGAAGGGGTCAAGCCACAGCTCAGCATTCCAGGGGACCCTCCAGAACTCTGGGTGAGGGGAAAGTTTAAGGCAGTTAAGGGCAGTTGATACCTGGGGTTGAAATGAGCAGGTCACTCTGTTTGCTGTTCCCTGATCTTGGTGGCCCTTGAGGGCTTTAGGCTTGAATCTGTACAAAGCCATTTCAGTTCTCTGCTGCCAACCTGCTTTAGCTTGACTAGACCTTTAATCAACATCACAGTTACCTCTAATTAGTTATTTAGACCATAGGAGAATATTATCTATAAAAGTTAGAGAGCTAATTAGCTAACCAAGATACCTTTCCTCTCTGGGGGGAGGGGCTGCTTGGACATAACAGTTTAGGGCTTCCCAGACCTTATCTATCTTTGTTAAATCTTCCTTCCTTCCTCTCCCCACATAACATTAAACCTTTCATCATTTGGGAGCTGTCTGGCTATATTTAGGGGAATACTCACAACTCTTCAAGCTGACTTTCTCCTGCCCTGTAGCCCCCAAAAAGTAAGTCCTCTCCTCTGTGCCTGAAAGCTTCAAGACATCCAGCTTTGACTATTTTCTCCTACTCAAACCTGTGAGGAAATAGTTTAGAGAAAGTTAACATCTTTAGGAGTTTTGTCTTTCCTAGTTTCCTGACTGAGCCCAGAAGTTAACAGATTAATCTCCATTTTGTAACTGATTTCCTAACTGCTTGGTGGGAGGGGGGAGAAGCAAAGGAGCACTCAGCAAGATCCTACCCCTCCCTTCAAATAAAGCTTGCCTGTTAGTGGGTGAGACCTGCTTGCTATGGACCACTGGCATATTTACAGCTTCCCACAAATATAACTGTTTAACAAATATAACACATGGTATGTCATTAGATACTTCTCTTGAATTTGTCAACTAAACATACCTCAGATAATTTTTCACACCAACTGTTAGCAAGCCCCATCTCCTTTATCCAACCTTGGCAGTATAGATGTGCATTTTTTTAACCTGATAAGGCTTCCAGATTTCTATTTTTAAGTTCTTTCTATTTTGTTTTATCATCATAGTTGATTAAAACCTTTAGCATATTTACTTTGAAATGTAATATATTAGTTATTATACCTAGGTTTGTGTTTAAAATTTGATTTCTGCACTTTAGGCCTTTACATTTTCAATTTCCAGTCTAAAAAATCTATAAATACTGCTCTTTTTGATGGGTTTTGGGGATGGAACTATGATTTCATTTATTTGGAAACTCCAAATAAATTTCCTTACTCTTACCTATGCAAATTAGCAACTTTCTTCCAATTTCTATCTAGTTATAGAGAACTACTCGAGGAGCTGAGAAACTAGGCAATAATCAATAAGTATATATTTAATGCCTGCTCTGTGCTGAGCACTGTAATGTAATCCAAAGGCAAAAATAAATAATCCATGACTCTACGGTGCTTACTTTTTGGAGGGTGAGGAGGAGATAAGCAACTTGACAAATTTTATTTCTCAGGATCTTAATTCTAATTTCTTGTTACTCTGAACTTGACAAAAATATTAACAAACATGAAGAATTCCTTATGCAAAAATCACAAAAATAACATGATATATGAAACAATTCCCACCCACAAGGAGTTTACATTCTATTTGAGGAGATGACATAAAAATAAGCAGGGTCTTTTAGACACATTCAGAGTGGATGCAGATTGAGTTCTATATTAGAATATCCTCTGAAATTATTCTTACAAAACCTACTAGTACTGGAAGACTGGGCCCTCAGAAGGCAGATGCAAATTTCCCCAAATGGAAAGAGATTAGGAAATTGTTTTCTTTAATCCTATAGCTCATGAACCTTAACAGGAATATTCTCTACAATGATTATCAGATTATAGCCAGACAGGAATAATTAGAAATTTAGTTTTACTATAGTGGCAAAATTAGTAGAAATTTTTCCAAAGTCCATGACATTCTCCCATCAATACACCTGGAATCCACTTGAAAGTAGGCTCAAGGTTAGGTACTTATGGCAAAGGAGTAACATAGTTTTGGTTATTGGTATTCCTTTTCTTCTTTTCAGACTGTCCTATATAAGGTATGACATAGATGCTCCACTTGGAACCTTGTAAATTCTTGAATCTGCATTTCATCATTGTGTCCTGTCTATACTTGGCTCTCAGTGCAGCTGCTGATGTCCTGAGGATGCTGTTATGACAGTGACAAAAAGCTCCAAACCCTTTGCTCCTCTGAAGTTCACAAAGGGGCAAAGGAGATCAGTGATGCCAAGAATAAGAGCAGCCTTTCTCCTCACGAAAAATAAATCTTTCTCAGGGTCCTAGCTGGGAGATCCCCACTTTAAGCTACCAAATGCTGGAATTTCTAGGTCTTGGAATTATTCTGCTATTTTTAAGCCAATGAAAAGAGAGTGACTAAATTTGCTCATCTAATCAGTATATACTTCCTTTGTCACTCCATTTTATCTAGTGGCTTTCAAGGGCACCTGAATTGATTAAGGATTTTTTTTATATTTAGTTTAAAGACCATGATTGATCGACTGGTTCAACAGAGAAGTGTTTTCATCTGGTTAAGGTATCAGAGCAAAGAATCTTGACACTTGGAATAAGGGTAATTTGATTGATTTGTTCAATTGATATCTTACTCTTGTATTTGTTTTGGATATTAGTTTGAAATATTTATCTGACATAGGTTCAAAATGTCGAAGCTTACACAACCAGAATTCATCTCAGGTGGTAATTGATCTCAGGCCTTCTTTTGGGCAATTTTCTATCCATTATATTACATTATTTCTATTAAATATGACATTTATGTGGAATTTTAAAGTTTACAAAAACAACTTATATTCCCTCAATTTAGAATCACAAAAGTCTTAGGAGTTAGATACCATAGGTATTGTTATCCCCATTTTCAGATGAGTAAACTAATGCCCAAAGTCATTAAATGACTTGCCTATGATCACATAGCTCAGACTGTACTCAAACATATCTTCATCATTCTACAGTGAATGTTCTATTTCCTTTAGCTTCTGAATAGTTGAATTTACTAAGGTGATCATGAATAATTCCATCATGAAGTAGAAATGAATGGTGTGTTTTAGTTCATGATGAAAAAACTATCCCATTAGCCAATATTACTCATGACATGTTTATGAATATAATAGAGAAAATTCTAAATAACAAACATGCTAATTTAATCAAGCTATATATACAAACGTTTCAAGAAATAAAAAAAGAAAGATACAACTTCCATAAAGTTACATATATAGAGTGTAGAAAGATAGGACTTAGAGTAGAAACACACATGCATGGCATTACGGGGTTATCATACAGTGAGATTTTTAAGAAAGTCAAAGGACTGTTACTAATTCTGGTAGTTTTAAGTAAGCTTCCATCTAGTCTGTTTATTGAATACCCAGTTAAGACTCTGTAGGCAGATTCATTTTTTGGGTTTCGCAAGTATATTTTCTTCTGATATGAGTTCTTCCCCATGTCTTCCATGGTATGCTGATCTAGTGTCAGGGATCTCTAAAAAAATCACAGGGTAGGAGGAAGATACCAGAGAACTGGAAAAGAGTGTGTATTCAAATAAAAAAAAAGCCAGAAGAGAATGGAATCTGCAAACCATAGGCCAGTAAACAGCTTAGCATTTTTAAGAAATCTAGAGCATATTATTAAAAGAATGGCTAGTGTGCAACTAGAAAAAAGAAGCAGTGATCACAAAGGGTTAACATGACTTCATCAAGAATGTTTTGTTTTGTTTTGTTTTGTTTTGAAAATCCAGGTTTTCATATTCATTTGATTACACATTAAACATTCAAACAAATCAAATGCACCTCAAATTTTATCAAAGTGGGCCTCCTAGCCAGTGATGTGTATCACAGTCCATTTACACTAGCCATCTTGTGCAACTCTTTTTTTTAAACATTTATTAATATTCATTTTTAACATGGTTACATGATTCATGCTCCTACTTTCCCCTTCACCCCCCGCTCTCCCCCCAGCCATGGCCGACGCACATTTCCACTGGTTTTATCATGTGTCCTTGATCAAAACCTATTTCCAAATTGTTGGTAGTTGCATTGGTGTGGTAGTTTCGAGTCTACATCCCCAATCATGTCCACCCCGACCCATGCGTTCAAGCAGTTGTTTTTCTTCTATGTTTCCTCTCCTGCAGTCCTTCCTCTGAATGTGGGTAGCGTTCTTTACCATAAATCCCTCAGAGCTGTCTTGTGTCATTGCATTGTTGCTGGTACAGAAGCCCATTACATTCGATTTTACCACAGTGTATCAGTCTCTGTGTACAATGTTCTTCTGGCTTTGCTCCTTTCGCTCTGCATCAGTTCCTGGAGGTCTCTCCAGTTCACCTGGAACTCCTCCAGTTTATTATTCATTTTAGCACAATAGTATTCCATCACCCGCATATACCACAGTTTGTTCAGCCATTCCCCAATTGAAGGACATACCCACCTTTTCCAGTTTTTTGCCACCACAAAAAGCACAGCTATAAATATTTTCATACAAGTCTGTTTATCTATGATCTCTTTGGGGTACAAACCCAGCAATGGTATGGCTGG
>NC_058133.1:443147445-443173256 GCF_016433145.1 Gracilinanus agilis | reverse complement strand
ATGGTCATTTTTATTATGTTAGCTTGTCCTACCCATGAGCAATCAATGGCTTTCCAATTGTTTAGATTCAGTTTTATTTGTTTGGAAAGTGTTTTGTAGTTGTTTTCGTATAATTCCTGTGGTTGTTTTGGTAGATAGATTCCTAAGTATTTTATATTGTCTAGGGTGATTTTAAATGGTGTTTCTCTTTCTACCTCTTGCTGCTCTAATGTGTTGGAAATGTATAGAAATGCTGATGATTTATGTGCATTTATTTTGCATCCTGCAACTTTGCTAAAGTTGTTGATTATTTCTACCAGCCTCTTAGTTGATTCTCTAGGATTTTTTAAGTATACCATCATATCATCTGCAAAGAGTGATAGCTTAGTCTCCTTGTTGCCTATTTTGATACCTTCAATTTCTTTTTCTTCTGCAATTAATCAATACACAGTATTTATTCTATTATGAAATGTACGGGTTAAAAAAAGAATGTATTTCACTAAGGGGCAGCTATGTAGCAGGGTAGATAGAGTGCCAGGCTGAGAGTTGGGAAGACATGGGGTCAAATATGGCCTTAGACAGTTCCTGACTGAGTGACCCCAAGCAAATCACTTAACCCCATTTGCCTAGCCCTTACCACTTTTGCTTTAGAATTGTTACTAATTATATATTCTAAAACAGAAGGTAAAGGCTTAAAAAATAATGTATTGTATTAGTCTAAACTCATATTCCTTTTTTTGACAATTAGATTGGCAAGTTAGGGGAATAGCATAGATATGCTTTCTATTTTCAGGAAAGCATTTAAAAATTCTCTGATGCCATTCCTGTGAATGATATGGAGTGATGTGAATTAAATAGCATATTTAGATGGACTCCCCATGTAGTCCTTAATGGATTCATGCAAACTGAAAGAAATTTTCTAGCTTAGTATCTTTTGAATAACTCCTTCAATCTGAATTAGTTAAGACTTTCAGTTAATTTGATTGAAGCCATAAATGGAATTCTTATCAAGGTTTAATATAATGCAAAGCTGGAAGGTACAGCTAAAACATTGTATGACAAATTCAGGATCTAGTAGATCTCAATGGACCAGAATGATGGATAGATTCAGGTAATATGAAATGTAATGGAAATAAATATAAAGTTATACAGTTGTGTGCAAAAATGAACTTTATAAATAAAGCAACAACTATTATGCCTAGATAACAATGATGCTACTTTTCAGATTTATGTTTTTTTGTGAAGGGAGGAAATTCATAAGCAGTCATGCACAGAAGAGCTCATAAAATACAAAGTTGACAATTTTGATTATGTAAAAGTAAAAAAAAATCTTTTGTTCAATTAAAACCAATGTAATTAAAATGAGAAAAGATTGTCTACTGAGAAAAACTCTATTTCCAATGTAACTGATAAAAAATACTTTGAGAATTGTAAGACCAATTTACTTATTGCACAATAAATACATGATCATAAAATATGAAGTTTTTTTATGAGAAATACAAATGATCAATAACCACATGAAAAATCTCCAAATCACTAATAAAGAGATTGCTAGTGAAAACAGCTATAGGATTTTTATCCTCTACCCATCCAAGTGTCAAAGAGGATAAAATATAAAAAAGAAGGGGGCAGCTGGGTAGCTCAGTGGAGTGAGAGTCAGGCCTAGAGACAGGAGGTCCTAGGTTCAAACCCGGCCTCAGCCACTTCCTAGCTGTGTGACCCTGGGCAAGTCACTTGACCCCCATTGCCCACCCTTACCACTCCTCCACCTATGAGACAATACAGGGAACTACAAGGCTTAAAAAAAAAAGAATGGTGATGGAGAAGAAAGAAAATAGGACACTTTTGGTATACCTTTGAATTGATTAAAATATTTTTGGCAGTAATTAAAAGTAATTAAACTGTTGATATAATTTGACCTAATGATATTGTTCCTGGTCATTTGTCTTAAGGAGGTAAAGACAAAGGGAAAAAATCTCAATCACAAACTGTATATAGCAACATTTAAAAATTTTATTTTTTCAATTAACAAGCATTTATTTTGCCTCTCTCCCAATATCTGCCCCATGTTCAGTTGAAGAAGAAAAGGAAAATGTTTAAAACAAATGAGAATATTTAAATTTTAAAAATCCTGCAATGGTAATGTACAAAAATCTTTGTTTCATTCTGCATCTCCATTTACTTTTCTGTCAGGAGGTAAGTAGCAAGACCAACACTTTTTATAGTTACTAGAGATTGGAAACAAATTAGATGCTCACCAACTGGTGTATGACTAAAGAAATTGTGGTATGTCAAAGTAATGGAATGTTACTGTTACAAGAAATGGAACATATGAAAAAGTCAGAGAAATTTGTAAAATTTGTATGAACTAATGCAGAGAGAAGTGAGCAGAACTAAGACAAAAATATACATAATGTCAAAATAACATAAAAGAAAGTAACACTAAAAGACATCAGAACTTAAGTCAATTTGCTGAGTAATATTGATTCTAAAGGAATGATTTATAGAATACCTTCCTCCTTTCAGTAGAGAAATGCTACCTACAAGTGTGGAATGCATCGTGTGCTCTTAGACATGGTCAATATATTTATTTTCATAACTGCACTTCTTAGAAGAGTAGGTTCTTTTGAAGGATGATGGTATTTGAAAAATAGCAATTTTTTAAAAATCAGCTATAAAAAATTAAAAATAAATGGCAACTCTTCTAAAAAATGAGGAGGGTTTTAGCAGGCTATAAGCTCCTTATGAATGAATTGTGTCATAGCATCCCAAAGAGCTACTATATTTTGATTGCAAAAGTAGAGAAATGATATTCAAAGTAAGAGATGTGATAAATCCACAATAGAAGTACAATTGAAATAATACTTTCAGTTTGGGGAATCATATTTTGGGGAAGACATTAGTAAATTGGTTACTATCTGGAGAAAAAAGTCAGTATGGCAAAAAGACTTCAGGATCATGTTTTGTTAACATTGGTTGAATGAACTAGAAATACTTAACCTGTTGGTAAAATGGAAAAAAATTCTGAATCTATAATCTTGGCTCAAGACCCAGTCTTTCACTTACCAACAATGCAATTTTGGACAAATTATTTTGCCTCCGTGTCCTTATTTTTTTCAATCTATAAAATGAATGGGTTGGAATAATGACCTCTGACATCCTTTCAATTTTTAAATATATGTAAATAAGAGAAGACTTGGAGGGGGGAGGACATGATATCTGCTCAAAGGATTGTTATGTAGAAGAGAAATAAGATCTGCTCTGTTTAGCCCTGGTGGAAGGATTAGGAGCAATAGACCCTATTTTGGTGCCCTTGTTTAAGGATGAGAAAGGAATGCAGAAGGTCATGCCAAGAATTAAAAAAGAGAGAAGATCAGGAATGAATGATGAGAAAGAAAGTTTTGGTCTGCTAGGTAGTTGTGGAATAAAACAAGGTGAAATGGAAGAGGTTCCAATTATCCAGTTAGTAGGTGACAGCCCAGAGCATATCTCAAGAATTTGACTCTAGATATGGAAAAAAGTCATTATATATATGTATATATGCTTATATATATACACACATATTATAATATTATATCCTCATCTAGAAAAATGGTCTTAGGCATTAAGAAAGGAGGTAAAAAAATTAAGAGTAAGTAAAACTAAAATACATAGATAAAATTTTCCATTATAATACTTTGGTGTGGGAACATTAAATGCTCAACATTTGAAAGCTAAAATTTTCACAAGGTTACTGAATTCAAAGAACAATAATAACTCTAAAGGGCTAGAGGAAGAAATATTTCTCTAGTTAAATTCACCTCTACACTCTCATTTAATTATTAAAATAGCTTATATTTTACAGCATATTAAAGTGCACAATGGTTCTTCCTTACAATAGTACAATGGTAGAGGAATAACCAAATCATCTCTATTCAATAGCTAAGGGGATGGAAATTCAGAGAGGACAAGTGAATTGCCCACCAGCACACAGCTAGTAAGGGTCAGAGACAGGATTCAAACCCAGGTCTTAACTTCAAGTGAAGGGTTTGTTCTACTATGTCAAACTGTCCCTTACTTACCTGTGAGACCATGCCTATAGTAAATTAGTCATGTGATAAAACTGGAATCTAAGATTATTTGAATTTTCCTCATTGGTTTTGGTGTCCTGCCTCTTTTCACTTCATTTTAAGGCTTTACCTCTGGATTGGACTGGGGTCAAGACCTATGGCTAAGTAAGTGCCATGAAGCTGGTTGAAGTCTTCCCAGATTGGAGTGATAGAATGCTATGGCAGGGAAATTTCTGACAGAGGAGGGCAAAGATAAGACAGAGTGAAAAAAAGTCAAAGTTGTTAAGTAGGATATAGGTCATGAAGTTGAAGGGCTAGAGAGAGAAATTGGAGACTGTAGTAGAAACTGGGTAAAAAACAGGATTAACAGATTACAGGAGCTCACTAGAAGCAAAGTACCCCTAGGGGGCAGGCTAGTGGGAAATAGATTTTTCCTATCTACCATATTGAAGTAGACAGCAAGGGTTTAAATTCAACCAGAGACTCTTTTAATTTGGCCACATGAAATGTTCTGTTCTGTGTATATGTCATGCCCATTGTATCCAACTGTCCTTGTCCCTCAAGTGTCTGAATACTTCATAATTTGATAATATCCATCTCTACAACTCCCATTGCTCTTGAGAGCAATTGACATTTCTAAGTGGTGGAAGTCAGATCAAGGAATCTTAAGAGTTTTTAAGGCCAGTCTCTTTCTTCTATATGGATGAACATATAAAACAACCAAGATGATTTTCTGCTGTCTTATTCCCCAGCTTCTCTATCTTAGATTCCTATTAATATATCTCTGTATTATACTTATTTTTTGATGTCAATAGCAACTTTCCTCTTAACTTTGATAGTACTTCTCTTCTGTATTATTTATTTTAGTACTTAATCATATTCTACTTTGTTTTATTACTTACTTGTTTTATTTCATTGTCTCCTGAACAAAAGCAAAAACTCACAGGAAGGAGAGACTATGACTTCTTCATTTACATTCCCTCAACATCTAGTTGCTTACTTAAAACTAATTTAAAAATATATGATATCTAACTTAAAAAAATATCTTTCCAACTGGTCCCTTTCCCTCAAGCCATTCCTCAATTCAATTAATCCTTCACACAACTGTGATGTCCCTAATGTGTGCCATCTGATCATGCTGGTCCCCTTACTCAAAAAGGTCCAATGGTTCTCTTACCTCCATAATCAAATATAAACTCTTGTTTGACATATAAAATTCTTCACCTGGCCTCATTCTACATTTTCAGTTCTTTTACAAGTTATTCTTTTCTGCTCATTCTAAAGTTTAGTCTTGTTATCCTTTTCATCATTCCCCATGCTTAATGCTCTGTTTCCCATTTTGATGTGTTTGCACTAGGTTTTAGCCATATTTAGAACGCTCTTTTTCCCTACCTCCATTTCTTAGATTTTCTGCTTTTCTTTAAAACACATCTCAAATTCTATTTTTTATAGGATGGAATGGAAGTCTTTTCTAGTCTCCTTAATTGCTAATATGCCCTCACTTAAAGTTAACTTCCCTTTACTCTGCATTTATAACATATATACCATTTATGTACATGCTGCCTGTCTTATTATAATGTAATCTCCTTGGGGGTAGGGACTGTTTATTTTGCTTTTTCCTGTGTATCCTCAGTGCTTAGTATAGATAGCCCTTAGTAAATTATCATCGAGTAATTATTTAATATCTTAGCTCCTAATGTTTCTGAAATTAGTTCTTAATGAATATTTATTGAATTGTATTGATAAAGACCTTGATTTACTGTTAACTCAACCCATGCAAATTCAGCCATATAAGTACTTATAGTCAAAAGGGTACTCTCCTCACTCCTTAGAAAAATTCTTGTCATTATCAGGAAGAACACTGGAAATTTAAAAAAAATTCTAACATTATGACACTTAATCATGCTCTAGACCAGTGATGGGCAAACTTTTTAAAGAGGGGGCCAAAGGAAAGGAAATGCTCATTTGACAGTCTGTTTCTAAGGCAACTCTTTCAAAGTTTCATTGTATAGTATCCTACTCATTGTATTTGCCAGATTAGGAATAATGCCGTGTGGCTGGATACACTATTTCAGGAGGTCCTCATCTGGCCTGTGGGCAGTAGTTTGCCCATCATTGCTCTAGACAATACATTTTTAAATCTTATGACCTCTAGAAAAATGTAACAGAACTGGAAGTAGTTCATACTTTCTCATGATAACACAACAAAAATGATTATAAGGTCATAGTTGTAAAGTCAGAAAGAGATCTTTGTGGTTATCTAGTTCAGTGTCTGAATTTTTCATATGAGGTAACCAAGATGCAGGGAGATGAAATGACTTGTGAAGGTCATACAGATAATTACAGGAACAAGATATGAACGCAGGTCCTCGGATTCCAAATCATGTTCTTTCACTAACATCCTCTCTTTAGTCCCTCTCATCAGAGTTCCAGATTCTAGCTTTAGGCAATGTAAGACTGAGGTGATGAGGATCTTGTAATATTGACAGGGGACCTGTCTTACCAATGGGAAATTTTGAAAATGATGCTGTGTCTTTGCTTGCAAAAATGGACTTGGGTGAACTCTACTTCTGACATCAGGCAGTTGAGTATGACTTAAGAAGTCTTGACACTTTTTGACCAAGAAGAGGGCTGCCCGTAGTCCTGGTTAGGTCAACTTGGGTTGCCTCTTTCTCTTAGTACACACAAGTTGAAGGCTCTAACTTTCCTTGGAGCTATCCATGGTGCTGATTCCAAACCTGCCCTTTATCTTGTTAAATTGCCCTAATTCTTGATACTACCTAGATTCCAGCTTGGGACTTACATTTTTTTCCTTCCTCCCCAGGTCACTATTATTTGAGACTATCAATATTCACCTTGCCCTTGATTAGATCAGGCATGCTTGACTTTAATCATGACTTAGGTCAATGGATTAAGTTTCTGACCAAAGATAAAATAGTTTGGACCTTTCAGCCTATAAATAGAAAAGACAAGAGGGGTTTATGAAGTTTATAAAATCCTGTTAGGTATAGTAAGTATGGGAAGGGATTTGTTCACCAAATTCCAATACACTAAAATCATAGGGAGTCTCTTTTAAGCTTGAAGGGTATAGCTTCATTATAGATTAATAACATATGATCCTAGGTGTTAAATTTTTGGAACATGACTTCACATAATCATAAAATACCAGTTTTTTAGAGGTAGAAAGAATTTTGGCACCTTTATAGTCTAACCCAAGCTTGAAAAAAAGTACCTCTTTGATATATACTACAAGTATTCAACTAATCTTTGTCTGAAGACCTCCAGTGGGGGAAACCTATGACCTCCCAAGGCACAGCTTTCTACTTTTGTGTAGCTCAAGTTGTTAGAAAGGTTTTCCTTATCTCCAGCTTAAATTAGTCTCTTTGTAATTTCTATCCATTATTCTTGGTTATGCTCTCTGGGACCGAACAGAACAAGTCTAATCCCTCTTCCATATGAAAGCTCTTCAATATTTGAAGACAGCTATCCTGGCCCCCTTGGTGTTTTCTTCTACAAAGTAAATTTCTCCAATCCTTTAAACAGATCCTTATATGGAATGAACTTGAGGCTATTATATAAAATCCATAAATATGTTAAAAAAGGATGTAGATAAATTCAAGGCTGAGATAACCATAAATGGCTACTAACAGATGTGAGAAATAAATGGGGTTTATCACTAGATTTTGAGGATGAGATACTCCTCAATAGAATGTCCCTTAAAACTATTGTCAGTAATAGAACCCTGAGTTCAATGGACCATTGCTGAGACTATATGAAAAATTTCTTAAGTTTTCATATCTACTGATCTACAACTTGTGGTACTCTCTTATATGAAAGATAACTCAAGTTAAAAGAGTGAAAAGCAGTTACAACCTTCCATTTGAAAGTTAGTATAAGAGTACCTATGTCATTTAATCTTTAACTTTGTTAAAGGTCATAATGTAGAAAAGCTATCCCTATGGTGTTGATCATATGGATGTCATCTTTCAGAGAATATAAACTTCCTTTTGGCTACCTCTTTGATGAAGCTTGATATCTATGAAGGTTGACAAGTCATTTAACTTCACCATGTTTTTAGGTCTGCTCACTAACCCAGCTGGTCTACTGTTCTCCCCCCTCTCTCTTTATAGCTGCTATACACCTATATTATATATAATATAATGTAGGATTTAAATTAATGTCCAATACGCCAAGTATCATATTTTATAAAGTTTATTAATAATCACTAAAAGTAAAGGAATAAAAGGGTAATTATCTAACAAAATAAGACCACATGACTACATTCTCCTGCCTGTTTAAAAAACTGCTGTCAGTCACTTTGATTACAGGAAGAAGAGAGTGAGAGGCGGGGCTACATAAAATTTATAATCTTCCTATATCAGCACGCAATGTGAGGAGAGTGGAGTGCTGGGAATCATAGTTTATAGGGTAATAGATTCTAATTACACTATATATATGTATATGTATATATACATATATATATACACATACACATATATATGTATTACAGCAAAAAACTAAATCATATTAACACATTCATCACAACTCAATTATCTACCATATTTTTTTATTTTGAGGCTAAAACTTGAGTGTGAAGAATTATAATTGATGAAAATGATGATAAATGGTGGTTTAAGATCTGAAAAGTTCTTCACAAAAAAGAAGGAATACATGTCTTAACAGTACCTACATTTCTTTTGAAAGTCATATCTTGGGGGAAATTAGTTGGCTCAGTGAATTGAGAATCAAGCCTACAGATAGGAGATTCTGGGTTCAAATATGGCTTCTGACACTTCCTAGCTATGTGACCCTGGGCAAGTCAATTAACTCCCATTTTTTAGTCCTTACCACTCTTATGCCTTGGAGCCAATACACAATATTAATGCTAAGGGGGTAAGGTTTTTTTTTTTAATTTAAAAGAAAGTCATATCCTTTCTTTCAACATTGTAACAATTACCAATTACTTTAGAAATGAGCAAGAAATAAAGCACTAATTAGCTAGAGTTTCAATTCATCCTGCACTCTATATATGAAGTTTATTTGCTTTTTTACTTAATGTTTAGTATATTTAACCACTTTGATTCATTAAATAACACATTCTTTTCTCTGGGAATTTAAAATCAATTACTTATACATTTTTGAAGTTTGCTATGAAGTTTTAAAAAATTACTTTTCTTCCCATGAAAGTTCCTAACAACTGTTTTAGGGAGAAAAAGTGCTCACTGATTATTCATAACTCAACTATACAGTTGGTGAAATTACTTTTGTGCCAACTTGGAAATCAATAAAGATGGCTTCTGATCCTAAACTTTTATGAATTAAAGAGAAATCATGGAATATAATGACTCTATCTTAGCTCTATAGTCCTACTTCTATACTGAGAGGAGAGAGATTTTTCACTAGGATATCTCTGAGCTTAAAATTGTTAATTATGATTTAACAGAATTGAATTTTTAGTGTTCCTTTCATAAATATTTTTCTAGTTATTGGGTACATTCTTTCTTGGTTATTTACTTGCTTCTTGTTTATTTTTTATCCAATTATTTTATTGGTATGGGAAAATTCTAGGTCTGAAATTCTACTACTAGAGATTAGCATCTCTAAAATTTAGAGTCCTGAAAAGTTACCCGTGTGTGCAACTTGAAATACTTGCTTATGATCAAATCACTAGTATATTCAGAGGAAGGACTCAACTCTAGGTCCTATTGACCCTAAGGTCATCCCTTTATCCATTAAGCAAGTTGTCTTTAGTTCCGCTGATTAAGGCCCTAACATTTTGCAAAATACTCATATACAGTGTAGTTGTATCCCTAGATCTGAATATGAGTGACTCAGTCTTATATAAAGTTCCTTTGATTTTAGTATTTCTGTTCACTTTTGCTGAAGGAGGACATTTTCAACACAATTACCCTATCACTACATACTTCTAGTAATTTTATAAGCTAAGAGTTCAGTACTTGAAATAAGGGTTATGGACTATTGCTAAGTAAAAAAAAGCAGATTAATTTCTCACTAATGTCTTAAGAATTTTGAGAATTATTTTTAAATTTTTCAAAAAACTTAAGACTATTTAAACTTTCTCTTGTAGTAGTAGTAAAGTTTTTTTTGTGTCTTGCACTAATTTTATTAAGCAATTACTTCAAGAGGAAATACATTATTATGTAGTGGAAATGGGATTTTGAATCATGGCACCTGAATTTTGAATTCTAACTCTGCTCTATATGACCTTGGATAAGTAACTCCATCTTAGCTTTCTCATTTGTAAAATAAGAGGCGAATAAAACAATCTCTAAGGCTTCTTCCAGGTCTAAATTCTAATATAACTATAATAAAAATTGACATTTAAATAAAACTTTAGATAGGCAATGTAGCCTAATACTCAGTTGATCATAGATTGGGAAGTCTCAGATTCAATTTCACCATACATTTCAACTGCATGGCTTTCGGAAGTTCACTTTACCTTTTATTGTCCCAAGCAGTTCTCTAAGATTATAAAAGTTTTAAGTTAAAAAATGAATTGCTCATCCATATTGGTAGAAGGAGTTTTTATGACAATAATTCCTGCACATAAATGCAATCATAGATATGAACCCAAAATAAACACATAAATTAGCTTGCAATAGTCATCACCTCACATCAGAGGCCCTCATTGTATGGTGAAAAAGATGGAAAGAATGTTTTTTTTTTTTCATACAGAACACCTCAAGGTTTGGCTCTGTCATTTTTGGCTTTGAAAAAGTCTTTTGCCTTAGTTTCTTCATCCAGTTAACAAGCATTTATTAAGCACTTATTATGAGCCAGTCACTATACTAAGACAAGCCAAAAAAAGACTGTCTTTTCATTCAAGGAACTTACATTCTAATTGGAAAAGATAATTTATAGAAGGAAGTTGAAAAGTTGGAATTGGAAGGGGGGGAGGCATGGGAGTATCTGCATGAAGACATGGTGGCTAAGTCCAGAGAATGAGAAGCCTAAGTGAGTCAAAGTGAGAGAGAAGTGAAGGATGGCTGACTTGGGACATTCCTAAAAATGGAAGAGGTCATCAATGGGAGAAAGGTTGGACTTGAGGTTATTCAAGCTGAGGATCCCCTCAAGTTCTAAATCTACAATCATGAAAGGAAAGTACAAAGGAGATTATTCTTACTGTTTTACATATAAAGAAACAGAGGTTTAAAGAGGCAAAAAGATTGGCTTTGCTCATGGCAAATTAAATGATGAGTAGCAGAGGCTGGCTGTATTTGAATGGCGAATTTTCTGATTTTAAATGTATCACTCCAACCTACTATTTCATGATCTTGGTTTACTTCTCTTGAATTCTGCCTTTTTCTCCCCACAGCCCCCCCCAAATGTTTAAATGAAGGGACATCCGGGTGAAGATGGCTGCAGAGTAGTTGCAGAACTTTAACCCTCCCCACCACCCACCTGTATGATACCTCAAAAGAACAAAAAGGCCAAGTTCAGAAGAGTGAAGGGACTCCACAATAGGGCGCAGCATCAAAGGAGCATGGGATTTGGGCATTTCCATGCTATAAGGGGATAAATTAGCTCCCACCAAACCCTGAGCTGATCGAACCCTCCCCTACCCCACCTATGGGGTTTCATAGCCAGCAACCTAGAATTAAAGCATTGGGGTGTAACAACCTCTAAGTTCTTGGCAGTGGATCAAGAGTGCCCCTGAGAGCAGCTAGTTCTTAAACCCCAGGAGGCTGAAGAGTGCACACCTTGGGCACAGAGAAGGGAGTGAGGCTGAGCCAGCAGACGGCAGAAACCTCTTCCAGACTCAAAAAGTAGCCTCAGGCAAAAACTGCTCCTTAGCTCCATATACAGAGAGCCTACCCTCTTTACCCAGACTTCTGAGGGAAGCAAGAAACAGCAGAATAATGGCTAGCAAGGCTGAAGAAAACCCAACCAACAAAAGAAGCAAGAAAAATCCACTAACTCTAGATAAATTTTACATAGAAAAAATCCAGACCACAGAACAAACAGCAGAGGAGGACAAACATGTAAACACATCCAAATGTTCCCCCCAAAATGAAAATTGGTCACAAGCTCTTGAAGTGTTCCAATCTGAGATCATGAGAAAGGTGGAAGAGATTTGGCAAGAAAAGTGGGAAACAGTTCAAAAAGAAAATAACAGTTTAAAAGGCAGAATTTCACAATTGGAAATTGAGGTTCAGATATCAAATGAAATGATAAGCAAATTGAAGACCAGTAATGATCAGCTGGAAGCCATGAAGAGACCCAGATATACCAGACTGAAAAGGAAAACCGAGAGATTATAGCCAAAAACCAGTCTTTAAGAACTAGAATTGGGCAAGTAGAAGCCAATTATCTCACAAGACAGCAAGAATTAATAAAGCAAAGTAAAAAGACTGACAAAATAGAAGAAAATATGAAATTTCTCAATGAGAAGATGACAGATCAAGAAAACAGGTCTAGAAGAGACAACTTGAGAATTACTGGTCTTCCAGAAAAATGAGACAAATAGAAATCTAGATATCATACTGCAAGAAATTATCCAAGCAAACTTCCATGATGTCCTTGAACAAGAAGGCAAAATAGATATTGAAAGAGCCCATAGAATGCCCTCTACACTAAATCCTCAGAAGATAACCTCCAGGAATGTAATAGCCAAATTCAAAAGTTTCCAAGTTAAGGAGAAATGAGAAGAGACAATTCAGATATCAAGGAACACCAATCAGGATTACATAGAATCTGGCAGCCTCCACACTACGAGACCACAAGGCTTAGAAAATAATATTCAGAAAGGAAAAGAACTGAGTCTACAACCAAGGATCACCCTACCCATCAAAAATGACTATAAACTTCCATGGTAAAGTATGAGCATTCAACAAAATAGAAAATTTCCAAGTATTTGCAAAGAAAAGACCAGGTCTAAATGGAAAGTTTGCTATCCAAATACAATAGCCAAGAGAGACATGAAAAGCTAAATAAGAAAGAGAGGAGAATTTTTTTTAAAGTTCTTCTTTATGGGTTTCAATAAGATCAAATTACTTATATTCTTATATGGAAAAATGTTATCTGTAACTCAAAAATCGTATTCACTATTATAGTAATTAGAAGAACTATACATAGGGAAAGGTTGAGGTACTAAGTGTTGTACGATGATACACAAATAAAAAAAAAAAGAAAAGGGGTGGGGGAATAGAAGATGGTACCAAGAAAATTAAAGGAATAAGAAAAATTGGATAATCTATACCACACAAAGAGGCATATGGGAAGGAGAGGGGAAGAATACTATTATACAAAGGAGAGGAAGAGAGTGTTAATAGGTAATACTTACACCTTACTCTTGGAGGAATCAACTCTGAGAGGAAAGAGCAGCTAGGTCCATTGTGGTAACAAATTCTATCTTACACTACAGGGAGAAGCAGAAGGGAAAAACCAATGGGGGGAGTGGGACAGGGAGTATGTAAAGGGAGGGAAAGAGAGGGGGGAGGGAATATAATTGACTGTAAAAAATAACAAGAGGGGAACAAAAAGGGAGGGGATGGAAAGGGAAGTAAAATAAGGGTAGGAATTAGGGGGATTGATTAAAAGTAAACCATTGGTTTAAAAGGAAATAGCAAAAGAAGAAAAGACAGAATTAGGAGAGGACTTAAAAATGTTGGGGAATACACAGATAACAATCATAACTCTGAATGTGAATGGGATGAACTCTCTCATAAAATGGAAGCAAATAGCAGAGTGGATTAGAAACCAAAAGTCTAACATACATTGTCTACAAGAAACACACATGAGTCAGATAGATACACACAGGGTGAAGGTGAAAGGATGGAGCAAAATCTATTGGGCTTCAACTGAGAAAAAGAAGGCAGGAATTTCAATCTTGATAACTGATAAAGCCAAAGTAAAAATAGATCTGATCAAAAGAGATAGGGAAATAATTACATCCTGATAAAAGGCAGTATAGACAATGAGGAAATATTAGTACTTAACATGTATGCACCAAATGGTATAGCATCCAAATTTGTAAAGGAGAAACTGGCAGAGCTCAAGGAAGAAATAGATAGTAAAACAATACTAGTAGGAGACCTGAATCTTCCCCATCAGATCTAGATAGATCAAACCAAAAAATAAATAAGAAAGAGGTAAGAAAGGTGAATGAAATCCTAGAAAAATAAGAGTTAATAGATATGTGGAGAAAAATAAATAGGGACAAAAAGGAATACACTTTCTTTTCAGCAGCACATGGTAAATTTTCAAAGATTGAACATGCACTAGAACAACAGTCGGCAACCTTTTTGGCCATGAGAGCCATAAATGCCTGCAGAAGGAGGAGGATGGAGGCAGAAGGTACTAAAATATGGGGCGGGGGCTAAAGGGCCCCCTGTGGCACATCTTGGGGCTCTGCCCAAACTGGTAGGTCAGGAAGTGGAGCCAGATATGGCTCGAGAGCCATATATTGCCAACCCCTGCATTAGAACATAGAAATATGGCAAACAAATGCAAAAGAGCAGAAATAATAAATGCAACATTTTCAGATCATAATGCAATAAAAATAATAATTAGTAAGAGCATATGGAAAGGCAAATCAAAAACTAATTGGAAATTGAATAATATGATCCTCCAAAATTAGTTAATTAAAGAACAAATCATAGAAACAATTAATAATTTCATTGAAAAGAAAGACAATGATGAAACATCCTACCAAAAAATGTGGGATACAGCCAAAGCAGTACTTAGAGGGAAATTTATATTCTTGAGTGCATATATTAACAAATTAGGGTCAATGAATTGGGCATGCAAATCAAAAAAACTAGAAAGCAAACAAATTAAAAATCCCCAGTTGAAAACTAAATTAGAGGTTATAAAAATTAAAGGAGAAATTAATAAAATTGAAAGTAAAAGAACTATTGAATTAATAAATAATACCAGAAGCTTATACTTTGAAAAAATAAGTAAAATTGACAAAGTACTAGTCAATCTAATAAAAAGGGAAAGAAGAAAATCAAATTAACGGTATCAAAGATGAAAAGGGAGACCTAAGTTCTAATGAAAAGGAAATTAAGGCAATCATTAAAAACTATTTTGCCCAATTATATGGCAATAAATGTAGCAATGAAGGTGATATGGATGAATATTTACAAAAATATAAATTGCCTAGATTAACAGTAGAAGAAACAGAATACTTAAACAATCCCATATCAGAAAAAGAAACTGAACAAGCCATCAAAGAATTCCCTAAGAAAAAATCCCCAGGATGAGGTGGATTTACAAGTAAGTGAATTCTATCAAACATTCAAAGAACAACTAATCTCAATACTATACAAAATTATTTGACATAAAAAGCAAAGAAGGAGTTCTACCAAATTCCTTTTATGACACAAATATAGTATTGATCCCAAAGCCAAGTAGATTAAAAACAGAGAAAGAAAACTACAGACGAAACTCCTTAATGAACATAGATGCAAAAATCTTAAACAGAATACTTGCAAAAAGACTTCAGCAAGTGATCACAAGGGTTATTCATTATGATCAGGTGGGATTTATACCAGGAATGCAAGGATGGTTCAATATTAGGAAAACCATCCACATAATTGACCATATCAACAAGCTAATGAACAAAAATCACATGATTATCTCAATAGATGCTGAAAAAGCCTTTGACAAACTACAACACCCATTCCTACTGAAAACACTAGAAAGTTTAGGAATAGAAGGGTCTTTCCTAAAAATAATCGACAGTATATATCTAAAACCATCATAAAGCATCATATGCAATGGGGAAACATAAGAAGCATTCCCAATGAGATCATGACTGAAACAAGGATACCCATTATCACCTCTATTATTTAACAATGTACTAGAAACACTAGCAATAGTAATTAGAGAAGAAAAAGAAATTGAAGGTATTAAAATAGGCAATGAGGAGACTAAGCTATCACTTTTTGCAGATGATATGATGGTGTACTTAAAAAATCCTAGAGAATCAACTAAAAAACTAGTGGAAATAATCAACAACTTTAGCAAAATTGCAGGATACAAATTAAATGCACATAAATCATCAGTATTTCTATATATTTCCAACACATCTTAGGAGCAAGAGTTAGAAAGAGAATACCATTCAAAATCACCCTAGACAATATAAAATACTTGGGAATCTATCTACCAAAACAAACACAGGAATTATATGAACACTAATACAAAACACTTTCCAAACAATTAAAATTAGATCTAAACCATTGGAAAAACATTGATTGCTCATGGGTAGGACAAGCTAACATAATAAAAATGACCATTCTACCCAAATTAATTTACTTATTTGGTGTCATACCTATCAAACTACTGAATTAGAAAAAAAAACTATAATAAAGTTCATTTGGAAGAACAACAGATCAAGAATATCAAGGAAAATAATGAAAAAAACACATGAAGGAAGGTGGCCTAGCTGTACCAGATCTTAAACTGTACTATAAAGCAGTGGTAATCAAAACAATATGGTACTGGCTAAGAGACAGAAGGGAGGATCAGTGGAATAGACTTGGGGTAAATGACATCAGCAAGACAGTGTATGATAAACCCGAAGAGCCCAGCTTTTGGGCCAAAAATCCACTATTTGACAAAAACTTCTGGGAAAATTGGAAAACAATATGGGAGAGATTAGGTTTAGATCAACATCTCACACCCTACACCAAGATAAATTCAGAATGGGTGAATGACTTGAATATAAAGAAGGAAAGTATAAGTAAATTAGAACACAAAATAGTATACTTGTCAGATCTTTGGGAAAGGAAAGATTTTAAAACCAAGCAAGAGTTAGAAAAAATTACAAAATGTGAAATAAATAATTTTGACTACATTAAACTGAAAAGTTTTTGTACAGACAAAACCAATGCTACCAAAATTAGAAGGGAAGCAACAAATTGGGAAAACATCTTTATGACAAAAACTCTGACAAAGGTATAATTACTGAAATTTATAAGGAGCTAAATTAATTGTACAAAAAATCAAGCCATTCCCCAATTGATAAATGGGTAAGGGGCATGAATAGGCAATTTTCAGATAAAGAAATCAAAACTATCAATAAGAGCATTAGAAACTGTTCTTAATTTCTCATAGAGAAATGCAAATCAAAACAACTCTGCTCATACCTAGCAGATTATCTAACATGACAGCGAAGGAAAGTGATGAATGTTGGAGGGGGTGTGGCCAAATTGGGACACTAATGCATTGCTGGTGGAGTTGTGATTGATCCAACCATTCTGGATGGCAATTTGCAACTATGCCCAAAGAGCTTTAAAAGACTATCTGCCTTTTGATCCAGCCATAGCACTACTGGGTTTATACCCCAAAGAGATAATAAAGAAAAAGACTTGTAGAAACATATTTACAGCCTCACTCTTTGTGGTGGCAAAAAAATTGGAAAATGAGGAAATGTCCTTCGATTGAGGAATGGCTGAACAAATTGTGGTATCTGATGGTGATGGAATACTATTGTGTTCAGAGGAATAATGAATTGGAGGAATTAATCGTGAAGTGGAATGACCTCCAGGAATTGATGCAGAGTGAAAGGAGTAGATCCAGGAGAACATTGTACCCAGAAACTGATACACTGTGGTACAATCAGACATAATGGACTTCTTTACTAGCAGCAATGCAAGGATCCAGAGCAAGGCTGAGGAACTTATGAGAAAGAAAACTAGTCACATTCAGAGGAAGAACTGTGGGAGGAGAAAGACAGAAGAAAAGCAACTGCTTCAACACATGGACTGATGGGGATATTATTGGGGATGTAGGCGCTAAACAGTAACTCTAGTCCAACTGTCAAAAATATGGATTTAGGTCTTGATTAATGATACACGTAAAATCCAGTAGAATTGTGCATTGGCTACAGGGGGTGGGGGTGTTTGGGGGAGAGGGAGAGAACATGAAAGATGTAACAATGGGAAAATATTCAAAATAAAAAATGTTTCAATTGTAGCACAGTGCCCGGCACATGGCAAGTATTTAATAAATGCTTATTGATTGATGACTATAGAGTAATTTTGATCTGGAAGAGAATAAACTGAATGACATTTCCTGTCTCCCCACACCCATAAAATTAGTCAGGGGAAAAGGGAAAGGTAGAGAGAAGAAAATAGAAGACTTGGAGAAAAAGGGAGAACTTGTAGAAGGGTTGAAAGACATAAAAAACTTATTTACTCCTTCAACCACTCAGTGAGCTAGATCTTATAAAATAGGACTTTGTTCTCCTAGAGATGAATAGAAAGGGGCATAGATAGCAAAGCCACTTCCTAGCTGTGTGACTCTGGGCAAGTTACTTAATTCCAGTTGTTTATCCCTTATTGCTCTTCTGTCTTGGAACTGATACCTGATATCAATTTTAAGACAAAAGATGAGGGTTAAAAAAAGATAGAAAGTAAAGCAACAGATTTTTATACAAGTACACAATGGATACTTTGTTGGACCTAGAGTCAGAAATACCTAAGTTCAAATATGACCTCAAATACTTGCTAGCTGAGTAACCCTGGATAAGTCACCTCTCTCTGCTTCAGTTTTCTCATCTGAAAAATGAAGAAAATACCACTACATTACAGGTTTGTTTTGAGAACAATATTTGTAAAGTGATTTGCAAACCATAAAGTGTTATATAAAAGCAGCCTATTATACAGTTGAAAGTAAAAGAGTTTTCTTAAAACAAACCTGATGAAGTAATAAATAGAAAGCAGCTGACTTTGAAACCAGGAAGATATGAGTTTGAATTCTGCCACTGACATATTTTTGTGTGACTCTGACCAAGTCACTTAACCTCTCAATAGCTTAATCAACTCTCTGAGGCTATAAATTGCAGAGATAGTTCTGACTACTTGGAAAAGGGAGTTTCCTCATTTGGGATTTTCTTAGAACAATGAAATCACAGCCCCGGTGTTGATTCTGGTCTCTTTGCTTTCTAAAGATTCCGGCCAAAAATATATGCTAGCAAAACTGCTTTACAAGATGTAGTGGAAAGAGAGGAGCACTGATGATTCTTTAGCTACAGTCCTTTTCTGGAGAAGAGATCAAGAACACAGTCCAAGATGGAAGAATAATGTATTGTTAGGAAATTAGTTTATAAGATGCCACCCCATACATAGGGTGTCTTTGGCAGACACTTACAGTCCTGGGTTTCTCATTGTAAGTGGCTTACATCAGGCCTGACATCTTCCAGATGTTAGTAGCTTTGATTTTTTCCCCTGTGTTGCAAACGAGTTGG
The DNA here is from genome assembly GCF_016433145.1 of Gracilinanus agilis. Taxonomy (NCBI): domain Eukaryota; kingdom Metazoa; phylum Chordata; class Mammalia; order Didelphimorphia; family Didelphidae; genus Gracilinanus; species Gracilinanus agilis. The sequence continues at coordinate 443,154,011 of NC_058133.1, read as the reverse complement.
CATGGAAACAACTCTGCTGGCAACATGACATATGATTCAAGGCAAAAGGCATTTTAACACAGATGAATAGTTCAGGAATCTGCCTTGAACAAAAGTCATTTTGAGAGCTGTTTTGAATCTGTGGTGTTTTCTGACAACTTTTTCAACTCAGATGTGAAAAATCAAAGCTGGCTCTGTTATGCAATGCAGAAATTGTGGATATGTGATTTGACACTGGTATGGAATAAAACTTCCAAATTGGGGAATGGACCCAAGGAACCCAATCAGCTTCATACAATGGCGATTACACTGACTTGTTCAAAACAAATGACTCTTCTTAGAGAAACCAAATAAGGGTAGAAAGGTACTTGACTCAGTAAGGATGCAGTTTTCCCAGATAGTTTTGATTTTTTCCCCTAGGAGAACTCTGGAGAGATGGGAAAAATGATAAGGTTCTCTTCCTTTCACCTCACTGCCAAGATTCATACCCACCTTACCTTAAGGTTGGAGTAGGATCAGAATGTCTTAAATTTTCCACCTTTGTCCCCCCTATTTTTTGTTCAGGCCACAGCCAACATATATTTAATTAACACACACACACACAGAGGTATACACAGTTCCTTCTTCATTTCTCTAAGTGATGGAATAAAGCAAGGGAACTTTTTTAATTCATATACCTTCTAGAGAGTATCTAGGGAGCTTGTATATTGCTATGGTATTCTTTTCATAACTCACTTTGGGGTCCCCGTTTTTGGATCCTATCACTTCCCTTCTTGTGATAATACTTCAACTTATGCTAACATTTTAATATTTGTACTACCATGGTCCAAACTGTTCTAAGATGACTATCTCTACCATGGTGTATCTCTTTTTTACCCACTTCTTTCTTAGCTCCCCAAACTCAAAGCCCTCATATTATTCTTTGGTTGCCTTGAGTCTCCCAATTCATTCTCAATTCTCCCAATTCTTCTCAATCTGCTCTCTTCTTGAAATTTTCTTCCTTTAATCAAAAAGAATCTATTCTGTGTTCTAAGAACTCAGGGGTTCAATTGGCACTAAGTATTTAGAGACTAAGAGGACTCACGTGGCATTCAAAAAAGATAATGTGATCTTTGTGTAAAGATAGGCATGATTTCCAGGGTTAAGGAAGTGATAATCTCTCTGTTCCTTGACCTAGTCATATCAAAGCTAGCACCTTGTGTTCAGTTCTATGTTTCATATTTTTGGAAGGACATTGATAAATTAGAGATACTTCAGAAGAGGGTAATGATAACAGTGATGGACCTCCAGTTTCTAGCTTTAAAAAAATCAATTAAATAAACTGAAAATGTTTATCTTGGAAAAGAAAAGACATAGGAAGGGGCATAAATGTCTTCAAGTATTTCAAGGGTTGGCAAGTATAAGAAGAATTAGAATAGTTCTGTTTGGTCCAAGAAAATAGAACCAAGATCAGTGGATGAATATTACAAAGAAGTAAGTTCAGGGCTCAAGAAAGGGAAGATTTCTAAATGTTGTTGTTTTCATTTCATTTCATTTCTATCTTAATCTTTGTTAACCCATTTGAGGTTTTCTTGGCATAGATACTGGAGTAGTTTTCCCTTTTCAGTTCCTTTTGCAATGAGGAACTGAGGTGAAAAGGGTTAAGTGCCTTGTCCAAGGTCACATAGAAAGTAAATATGTGAGGCCAAATTTGAACTCATGAAGATGAGTCTTCCTGACTCCAAGCTGGTACTCTATCCATAGTGCTACCTACCTGCCCAACAATTAGAGCTATTTAAGAGTAGAATGGGTTGTCTCAGGAGACAATAGATTAGTGGCAATAGTTATCATTTATCTGGCACATACTATGTGTCAGGCACTCTGCTAAGCCCTTTATAATTATTATGTCATTTGATCCTCACAACAACCCCAAGAGGCAGGTGCTATTATTGTCTCTATTTGATGGATGAAGAAACTGAGGTTGATATGTTAGGTGACTTGTCCAGGATCAGCAGTTAGGAAGTGTTAGGGACTAGATATGAACTTAGATCTTCCTGATTGTGAGCCAAGCGCTCTATCTACTGTGCCACTTAGCTGCTCTAAGGTTGTCTGTCCCTCAGTGGAAAGAAAGCTTTAAGCAAAACCTGGAAGACTACTTGTTGTGTATGTTGTAGAAGAGATTCTTGTTCAGATACTGATAGACCCGGATGGCTAGTGAGGTCACCATGGACTAAACCAGAAGGCTTCCATGATGATATTCTGGATGAATGTCATAGTTAATTCTCTGAACATTTTGCTCCCCAACTCTACTTAAAAAATCATCTGCAAAAAGTCTGTCCATTCCTTCTTCATAATTTCATCATAGGAATCCTTGATCCACAAGTATATCATTCTCAGAATGATCTTTTAGAGAAAAGAAAGTATATATATGGGCTACTGGATAGTAATGTCCTCTTAATTGGTGGTAATAACATCTGTGGTTTATTTCCATTCTTATGGAATCTTTTCCATTTATCTCCCTAGGAGGCCTTGCTTCTGACTTTCCTGGAATTTGCCATTGTGATTCATCTGCCTTAGCACCAGGGGCTGCCTCATCCTTGAATATCCCTCAGCCCCTATTATTCTCATCCTGGAACATTCCTCCACCATACCAGCTTCCTTCTTCCATTGAAGAGTTCTTCCTGGGAGACTCCATTTTGGAGACAGATTCAAGCCAGTCAGCCTTTGTTTTCTTTCTGGATGATTTCTAAGTTTCGACACCATGCCCCCGCATAGGCACTTCTTCTCCTTACTCTTTTCAGCTCCCTTTTGTGTTTTGTTTTCTTCCATTAAAGTGTAAGTTCCTTTAAGGCAGATAATGGCTTTATTTTTCTCTTATATTTTTATTTCTACTGCTTGGTAATTTCATAGTGCCTGGAACATAGCAGGCACATAAAAAGGAATGCTGCCTTATTAAGAAAAATAATTTAATAAATATTTACTAGATAACAAACATTATACTAAGTGTTAGAGACTTACAAAAGAAAGACAATGCCCATGTTCAATTCTAATTAAATTCTAACAGAAAAATACAACACATATAGGGAAGTGGTAGCAATGCTTTGGGAAATGACAGGGAAAGTGGAGGAAGGTACAAATATCAGAGGCAGAGCAGATATCAAGAATGCAACTAGGTAGAATGTAAAGCATGTTTGGGGCAGCAAGTGATAGATAAAGGGCCATGTGAGCTATCCAAGCCAATTAGGAAAATAGAGCAAACCCTCAACGCTTTTAAAATTGTTTTGCCTCATGTATGCTTCTTGGGCATATACTTTCTAGAAAACATTGCCTCATTCTTTAGGGAAAAAATTGACACCATCCATTCTTTCCTTCTTTGTCCTAGTTTCTGAACAAGAAGTGATCCTCCTGCCAACAACAATCGCTGACTTGGATCCTTAATGTTATCTTCTTTCATCTCTTCCAGAAATTTCTCTCTTTAACCTCTCTCTCTCCTAATTTTAAATCTCTTCTTATCCGTTGGCTTCTTCCATTTTATCTACAAGTATGCTTTACTCTCTTCCATCTTTAAAGTAGTCTCATGACCCTTCCATGCCTCTTAGATATCATAGAATTACAGAATTTTAAAGCTGAATGACTAAAGTAGCCAAATAGTCTAATCCATATCTAAAAGGAACCGATATCATATAAAATATGTGACAAGTGGTTATCCTTTCTCTACTTAAAGGTCTCTAAAAAGGGGTTGCCCAAGACCTCTAAGGTAGCCCTTTCCACCATGGCATAATTTTCATTGTTAAGAAGCCTTTTCTGACATCAAGCTTCAATTGGCCTTTTGTCAGCTCCTATCCTTTTCTCCTGGTTCTGTCTTTTTGGGCTGAGAAGTCTATCTTTTGCATGACAGTCCTTCAAGAAGATAACAATCAAGTTACTATCTCCTCTACCCTTTCCCCCCATTAGTCTTCTCTTCTCCAGTTTAAGAAACACTAGTTATTTCAACCAATGCTCATATGACAGTTTCTCAATATGTATAATTAATTTTTTTAAACAGCAAAAATCTGCTTTCTTAGATCTGTTGGAGTCTGAATACAGATGAAAACATGAGTTTTTTTTACTTGTTTATTTGGATTTTTGTTTTGGGTTTTGGTTTTATATGGTTATTCTCTTACAAAAATGAACACTATGGGTGTGTTTTATATGATAACACATGTATAACCCAGGTCAAATTGCTTGCCAGCATAGGAATGAGGGAGGAAGGGGAAGGAGGGAGACAATTTGGATTATATAACTTCATAAAACATATGTGGAAATTTGTGATTATGTGTAATTACTAAAAATAAAATGTCTTCATAAAATATCTGCTTTCTTATCCTGCCACCCTAAACCTTCCCACTTGAAAACTAAAGAAAAACAAATTCTTTTAGAAATATATATTTGAAAATTTCCATGTTGGTCATTTAAAAAGACAAACAAACAAACTTTGTTTCATTTTGCTCTTTAAGTCTTTCCCCTCTCTACCTCGAGATGGGTAGCAAATTTCATCAATAGCCCTCTAGAATTATGCTTGGTCATTAGACTGATCAGAATTCCTAATTTTTTCAAAGTGATTTTCCTTGACCAAATTGCCATCATTGTATAAATTGTTCCCTTGATTCTTTTCACTTTACTCAATGTCAGATTGTATGTCTTTCTATAGATAGGTGTCTAGTGGGAAGGCGACTTTTGTGAAATTATTTCCCCAAACTTTACTTTCTCTATTAGCTTCACTCAGTGTATTTCCCTTCTCTCTATTTCCATTCTTTTCTTGAGATTATTTAGGCATAACAGAACTGCTCCCAGGGCTTGTATAATTAGACTACCTCTCTGAACTCTGAAGATGAAGTTTAGAGGTGACACACATATCATCTTCCCTAAATGGAATATAGATAGTTCATCCTTCTTTAGTCCTTTATCATTTTTTGTTCATTTTCACTTTTTAAAGTTTCTCTTTACTCTTGTAGAGTCTGAACTTCATAGTTTCTACACAGTTCTATTCTTTTCACCAGGAATGATTAGAAGCCCTCTATTTCATTAAAGAACTATTTCTTCCTTGTAGTATTCTAAGTTTTGCTAAGTAAGTTTTTGTTGGTGGTAAATGCATATCCATTGCCTTATGGAATATTGTAATCTAAATTCTTCACTCCTTTATGGTAGTGGCTGCTAAATTGTGTGTGATCCTGGCTGTAGATCCTTTACATTGGAATTCTTTCTTTTTGGCTTCTTATAGTATTTTTTTTTAAACTTGGAAACTCTGGATTTTAGCTATAATGTATCTGGAGGATTTCATTTTGGGTTTTTTAAAACATTTATTAATATTCATTTTTAATATGATTACATGATTCATGCTCCTACTTTCCCCTTCACCCCCCACACTCCCCCACCCATGGCAGATGCACATTTCCACGATGAAGCCGTCCAGCAGCTTCACGAAGATTCCTAGTGGGTTGGACACTCAGAAAGGGGAACCAAGGACTGAGTGAAAATGGGTTACGGGTTAAGGATTAAAGGAAAGAGAACATAAGGCGTGAATAAAGATATGCAGACACAGCATGTTTTGGCATAAGGTAGACAGACAGCGAGTAAGCTCTGATGGTCAAGAGCTTCATGGTTAGGAGCTCTGAGGGTTAAGAGCTCTCTTGCCAACTGATGTCTTGTCACTTTTATTGGGGTTACAACAGTATGGGGGGAAGGGGAGAGGCCAGTGGCCTGATACATTAACATTATGAGGTAATCATCATAAAATGCAAACTGCCAAAACCTGAAACAATAGGTAGAGCTAAGATCAGGATCCAGGGTGGATATGGCCTAAGGCATCTACTGATGTTTGATACCTATGTTAGTTGATCATTGAAGGAAAAGTAAGGAGACTGAGATAACTGACTCTCTTCTGGGGTGTAGCCTTAGGGAAGGGCTAGGGATTTGGCAATTTGACTCAAGATTACAGAGATCAATCATTAGCAGTATAAGAGTTAAGTTTTTTTTAATACTTCTTAAAATAATATCACAATTAACGTATACCTGGATTGCTACACACTAGTTTTGTCATTTGTCTTTGATCAAGACCTATTTCCAAATTGTTGGTAGTTGCATTGGTGTGGTAGTTTCAAGTCCACACCCTCAATCATGTCCACCCAGACCCATGCATTCAAGCAGTTGTTTTTCTTATATGTTTCCTCTCCTGCAGGCCTTCCTCTGAATGTGGGTAGCATCTTTACCATAAATCCCTCAGAATTGTCCTGGGTCATTGCATTGCTGCTGGTACAGAGGTCCATTACATTCGATTTTACCACAGTATATCAGTCTCTGTGTACAATGTTCTTCTGGCTTTGCTCCTTTCGCTCTGCATCAGTTCCCGGAGGTCTCTCCAGTTCACCTGGAACTCCTCCAGTTTATTATTCTTTTTAGCACAATAGTATTCCATCACCCGCATATACCAAAGTTTGTTCAGCCATTCCCCAATTGAAGGACATACCCTCCTTTTCCAGTTTGTTGCCACCACAAAAAGCACAGCTATAAATATTTTTGTACAAGTCTGTTTATCTATGATCTCTTTGGGGTACAAACCCAGCAATGGT
>NC_058133.1:443100403-443142482 GCF_016433145.1 Gracilinanus agilis | reverse complement strand
AGCATCTATTGAGATAATCATGTGATTTTTGTTCGTTAGACTGTTGATATGGTCAATTATGTGGATGGTTTTCCTAATGTTGAACCAACCTTGAATTCCTGGTATAAAAACCACCTGATCATGGTGGATGATCTTCTTAATTACATGCTGGAGTCTCTTTGCTAGTATTCTATTTAAGATTTTTGCATCTATGTTCATTCATTAGGGAGATTGGTCTGTAGTTTTCTTTCTCTGTTTTTAATCTCCCTGGCTTTGGAATCAGTACCACATTTGTCTCATAAAAGGAATTTGGTAGGACTCCTTCTTTGCTTATCATATCAAATAATTTGTATAGTATTGGGATTAGTTGCTCTTTGAATGTCACTTGTGAATCCATCAGGCCCTGGCGATTTTTTCTTAGGGAGTTCTTTGATGGCTTGTTCAATTTCTTTTTCTGATATGGGATTATTTAGGTATTCTATTTCTTCTGCTGTTAATCTAGGCAGTTTATATTTTTGTAAATATTCGTCCATATCTCCTAAATTGTTATATTTATTGCCATATAATTGGGCAAAATAGTTTTTAATGATTGCCTTAATTTCCCCTTCATTAGAGGTGAGGTCTCCCTTTTCATCTTTGATACTATCAATTTGGTTTTCTTCTTTCCTTTTTTTTATTAGATTGACCAGTACTTTGTCTATTTTATCTGTTTTTTCAAAGTACCAGCTTCTAGTCTTATTTATTAATTCAATAGTTCTTTTACTTTCGATTTTATTAATTTCTCCCTTGGTTTTTAGTATTTCTAATTTGCTTTTCATCTGGGGATTTTTAATTTGCTCGCTTTCTAATTTTTTGAGTTGTATGCCCAATTCATTGATCTCTGCCCTCCTTAATTTGTTAATATATGCACTCAAGGATATAAATTTCCCCCTGAGTACTGCCTTGGCTGCATTCCACAGATTTTGGTAGGATGTCTCATCATTGTCATTTTCTTCGATGAAATTATTGATTCTTTCTATGATTCCTTCTTTGACAAATTGGTTTTGAAGAATCATATTATTTAAGTTCTAATTAGTTTTTGATTTTCCTGTCTAGGTGCCCTACTAATTATTATTTTTATTGCATTATGATCTGAGAAGGTTACATTTATTATTTCTGCTCTTTTGCATTTGTTTGCAATGATTCTATGCCCTATGGTCAATCTTTGTGAATGTGCCATGTGCAGCTGAAAAGAAGGTGTATTCCCTTTTGTCCCTATTTATTTTTCTCCACATATCAATTAAATCTAATTTTTCTAGGACTTCATTCACCTCTCTTACCTCTTTCTTATTTATTTTTCGATTTGATTTATCTAGATCTGAAAGAGGAATATTTAGATCTCCCACTAGTATGGTTTTACTATCTATTTCCTTCTTGAACTTTGCCAGTTTCTCCTTCATGAATTTGGGTGCTATGCCACTTGGTGCATACATATTGAGCAGTGTTATTTCCTCATTGTTTATACTGCCTTTAATCAGGATGTAATGACCTTCCCTGTCTTTTTTAATCATATCTATTTTTACTTTGGCTTTGTCAGAAATCATAATAGCCACTCCTGCCTTCTTTTTCTCATTTGTGGCCCAAAAGATTTTGCTCAAGCCCTGAACCTTAAACTTGTGTATTTCCACCCGCCTCATATGTGTTTCTTGTAGACAACATATGGTGGGATTTTGGTTTCTAATCCACTCTGCTATTTGCTTCCGTTTTATAAGCGAGTTCATCCCATTCACATTCAGAGTTATAATCATCAATTGTGCATTTGCTGACATTTTTGTATCCTCCCCTATTCCTACCCCCTTTTTCCTTTTAACCAAGTGGTTTGCTATTGATCTGCTATCCCTCATCCTCTCCCTTGATTAACTTCCCTTTCTACCCCCTCCCTTATTTTTCCCCCTCTTTTTGTTTTTAAAGGCCTTATGAATTCCCTCCCCCTCCTCTCTTCCTTTTTTTGACCTCCCCACTCCCCTTGGTTTATCCCTTCTGACTTTCTCAGAAGGGTTAGATAAGGGTTTTATGTCCCAATGGATAGTATAGCTACTCTTCCCTCTCTGGGTTTATTACACTGAGAGTAAGGTTTGATTATTACCTCTTAATGCTCTCTTCCTCTCCTTCTTATAATAGTATTTGTCCCCTCTCCTTCCCATGCCCTCTTTGTGTGTAATAGAATATCCTATTTTTCTTATTCACTGAAGTTTCTCTTGGTGTCCCCTGCTATTCACCTCCTCTTTCCCACCCCCCATTTCATCTTAGATTATTTAGTGTTCCACCCTCACCCTGTGAATTATTCTTCTGATTACTATAATTGTGAATACTATAACAGTGAATAGAGTTCACCTCAGAGAATTATACATAACATTTCTCTACATAGGAATACAGATAATTAGCTCTTACTGAGGCCCTTAAAAGGCAAATTTAAAAATTATAAGTTTTCTTTCTTTCCCCCTGTTTCTTATTTACCTTTTCATGTTTCTCTCGATTTTTGTGGTTGGATAGCAAACTTTCCATTTAGCCCTGGTCTTTTCTGTGCCAATACCTGGAATTCTTCAATTTTGTTGAATGCCCATACTTTCCCCTGGAAATATATAGTCAATTTTGATGGGTAGTTGATCCGTGGTTGCAGGCCCAGCTCTCTTGCCTTTCTGAATATCGTATTCCAAGCCTTGCAATCTTTTAGCGTGGAGGCTGCCAGATCCTGTGTGATCCTGATTGGTGCTCCTTGATATTTGAATTGTCTCTTTCTGGCTTCTTCTAAGATTTTTTCTTTTGCTTGGAAACTCTTGAATTTGGCAATTATATTTCTGGGCGTTTTCTTATCTGGATCGAATGTCGCGGGTGTTCTATGGATCCTTTAAATGTCTATATTGCCCTCTTGTTGTAGGACTTCAGGGCAATTTTGCTGAATTATTTCTGTTACTATGGAGTCCAGGTTTCTATTAATTTCTGGTTTTCTGGAAGACCAATTATTCTCAAATTGTCTCTTCTAGACCGGTTTTCTTGGTCTGTCACTCTCTCATTGAGATATTTCATGTTTCCTTCTATTTTTTCAGTCTTTTGACTTTGTTTTATTTGTTCTTGTTGTCTTGACAGATCATTAGCTTCCAATTGCTCAATTCTAGCCTTTAGGGACTGGTTTTCGGCTATAATCTTTCGGTTTTCGGCTATGATCTTTTGGTTTTCGGCTGTAATCTTCTGGTTTTCCGTATAATCTTCTGATTTTTGGCTATAATCTTCTGGTATTCCTTTTCAATCTGGTCATTTCTGGTATTCAATTTGCTTATCAGTTCATTTGGTTTCTGAGCCTCACTTTCTAATTGCAAGATTCTACCTTTTAAACTGTTATTTTCTTGCCAGATCTCTTCCATTTTCCTCAAAATCTCAGTTTTGAAGTCTTCCATAGCTTGTGAGGAGTTTTCCTTATTTGAGGAGGGTCCGGATGCTTGTTTGTTCTCCTCCTCTGTTTGCTCGGTTGTCTGGATTTTCTCTGTGTAAAAGTTGTTGAGTGTTAAAGACTTCTTTTTCTTGTTGTTAATCTTTCTCTTCTGAACTTCCTGAGACTGGGTAGCCATCATTAGCCCAGCAGCTTCTCAGGTTTATCCTCGAGTTCAGGGTCTGTCCGCGGTCTTTTGGCTCCTGAGGTCTGAGTTCTGGTTTTTTCCAAGGTCAAGCCCCCTGATGGACCCCCTTGCTTGGTCCTCTGCCGGAGGTTTCTTTACAAGTCTCTGGGCGCTGCTTCCACAGTGCTATACCCGTCTGCACTGGTTCCCCACTCAGGGTTTCAGAGCTTTAGCTGGTGGCTATGTCTGCCTCCACCCACGCCTCCACCCGCACCTGAGCTCTGAGCCCAGGCTCTGTGCCCTGCGTCCGCTCTTGGCGCCCTGCTCCTGTGTTCAGAGTTAGCTTTTTGGGGTCCTAAATCTTGCTGCTCTCAGGAATAGGCCCCGGAGCTGCCAATGACTCGATGGGTGCCCCAAACTTGCTCTATTTCTTTTTAGCTGGCTTCGGCACTATAGGTGTTGTGTGTGGAGGGGTTGGGGGTGGGGTGGTTGCTCAGCCTGTGATTTAGTGAGAGCTGTTTCACCCCTTTATAGCATGGAAATGCCCCGATTCCACGTACCTTCCACGCTGTGCCCTGTTGTGGGGTTCCTCCATTCGTCTGGACTTGTTTTTATGTCCCCTTTAGGAGTTTTGTGTTTTTTGGTCAGGAGAGGTTAAGAGCTGCTTCTTACTCTGCCGCCATCTTAACCTGGAACTCCCAGGTTTTTTTTTTAAGGAAGTGGGCAGTGTATTTTCTTTCCATTTCGCTCTTTGATTCTAACACATCTGGGCAGGTTCTTTCTTTTAAATTAAAAAAAAAGATCTTTAGGCTGTTTTAAAAAATCATAGCACTCAAATAGTCCAATAACTATTAAGATTTTTTCTCTTTCATCTTGTGTTTTTTTTGTCAATTGTTTTTGCCAGGAGATACATTATGCTTTCTTCTATATTTTCAACTTTTGACTTTATTTTAATATTCCTTATTCTTTCATTGACACATTTGCTTCTCTTCAGTCTATCCTAATTTCCAAACAGTTTATTGCTTGGACAAGGCTCTGTATCTATTGTGCCAAGCTTTTAATTCCCTTTCCAAATATTTCTTCCATAATTCTCAATTTTTTTTTCTGTTTTTATCTTCAATGCTATCAATTCATTCTTATACATTAAAACACTCTTTTAAAAAATTGATTCATCTTTAAGAATTCTAGTTGAGTTTATGTCCTGGCTGGTTTTTCTCTGAGACATTCCTTGTAGATGTTTTGGAGTCATTTTCTTCTTCTACATTTCTGCCTTGAGTGTCCCCACCAATATAATAGTTAGTCTGGTAGGGTTCTTATTTTTGTCCATTTTATCAGTCTATTTTCTGACTCGACTTGATATCAGGAGAAGACTCTGCCATTCTTCTGGATGGAAGATCCAGTGCTTTCTTTGTGTATTGAGTGTTGTGTTGTTCCCTATATTTCAAGGACAGGCTAGCGCTCTGCAAGCTTTTAGTACTCCAAATTTGATCTGATTTAGGGCAAAGTTTGTTTTCTGTTCCCCTGATCTAAGCTTTTCAAGTTCTTTTACATGGGTTTTGGTCAAAACAACAATAGAATGTGACTGGACTCAACCCCAATCAGCCAGCTGGAAAGTTTTGCTGGCTCAGTGACAGAACTATAACTCTCATTTGGTTTAGGATTCCAGACTTGATTATTGCTCTATAAACTGGGCTAAATATTGAAAATGAGATGCTGCTCTGCTCATGGACTACTGCTACATGCTTTCAAACCTTCTCCCTTGAAGGTATGCCACCCAGGGCCTCCCTATCAGGGCATGCCACTCCTATTTGCAATTCCCCTTCTCAATCAGCCATAAATTTGTGACCTCAAACTTGATAGTGGATGACAAAACTGCCAGTTGGCATCAAACCCTGATGCAGTGGCCCAGGGTGGGTCTGAGGTTGCCGTGATATAGGTTTGGTTTCCCCTTTTATGCTAGTGCATAGTCTTTTACAGGGTATCAAAGTACTCTACATGTACTCCTTTCCCAGGGCTTGCTCTGGAAAATGGGTCACCATTTCTCAGTGTCAACAGACTTCTCACTTCTACTGACTTAACCTAAACAAAGAACTGGTGAATTTATCAGGATTCTCCTATCAGGATTGTCTGGTGCATTTTCTGTCTGTTTGGGTCAGTTTCATAGATAAAGTGTCCTATTCTGCCATCTTGACTCTCTCTCCAATTTCTCACTTTCCATTCACATCTTAACCCCTTGCCATCTGGATTTGAGAATCCTCATTATCTTGTTTGCCTTTCAGCTTATTGATAACCTTTATAAAATGTATCCTCCCAAACTGGATATAACATTTCAGATGTGGGTTGAACTGGGCAGAGTACAGAGGAACAATCACCTTATTCTTGGAAGTTATGCCTATTTTCTCCCATCATGCCAGAAAAAAAGCTATTACTATATTTGGTTGAACCCTTACATAGGTTTTCAATTCAGCAGCCTGCTACTTAGAGTATTAAGGATGATGGGCACTGGCCAACTTGTCTTGCAACTGCAGTAGCAAGTCATTGTTTATATTGTGAATAGAATGTGGATGGCTCAATGAAACAATCACAAGCCCAAAGAAAGAATCAACAATTTCTGCTGGGCCAGTTGTTTAATCTTCCTACATGAAGGCTAATATTGCTACTACCTTGGGGAAAGGAGGAAAAGGAGTACAAAACATATTTCATCATTTATAATCCAAACCACTGAAGAAATGTTTGAATTTTTCTCTATGTCTGCCTGCAGAAAGTATTCATTTAAATCAAATATAAGCAAAAACCTTTTTCATAAAAGAAAATATGATTCCCAGCCCCATAGAAGGCACTAAGTCTTCAAAAGAGTGTTTTCCTCTTTAAAAGTAGGAGAAAGACATTGTGACTTGAGGCAGTTAGAATTTTTTTAAGTCATGGACTTGAGCTTTAAAGGAAAATTAATCTATGATTTCTATTAAGCAAAAGGGGCTAAATTTCCATATACTTTTCTTAGACTGAAATAATAAACTAATATGGATTTAAAAATATTTTAAGGGAAAAAGGTCTTAGCTCTTTATTATAATATCATCTATGTTTATAGGGTATCATGAATTTATAAACCCTTTGAGGACAGGAATTTTGTCTCATATTTTCCTTTCCCACTATTACAATAGTATTTATCACTTTTAAGTGAACAATGATGAACATAGAAGATTTCATTGGAAAAGAGGAAAGTGGAATGTTGAATGAGTAGAGAAATGCATGTTTATTTGTTTTAAATAAAATAAATGCCAAACGAATGATAAAAGTTCAGGGAGAGCCTGTCCTATATTTTCCAATGCAATGTTCAAGTATTTCCATTTCACAACACTCTCCTGTGTTTCTTTTTAAAAAGTTCAACAATGAAATTACTTAATTATCTTATACTCTCTCTAAAGGGCTAAAGAGAGAAATAACCCAAATTATATTTTTTCAGGAGTAATATTTCCCAAAACATGATCTTTGTAAAGTAGTTATTTGGAGTATAAAAAGAGGTTCCATGAAGCAAATGGAGTATCTTTTCAAGGTACCATTTATGAGAATATTTTCAATAAAAATATGTGATGATCATTCTCTTATCTGCCAAGAATGAGGAATGTCTGATGTTGGAATGATGATTGTGAAATGTGGCTATGGCTGAAATTTCCAATGAAAGTGTTATTTTTAAAAATGTATATTAAAATCATGATTGATGTAGTAAGTCAGTAAAGTCAATGTTGGTATACAGGCATTGGTTTCCACAGTATATAGAATAAATACATTATTATTCCAATATGATATTTGGATCAGTGCAGACATCTTTAAACCAGTTGATCTGAAGCTAAACTAGTTAACAGAGAGGGACATTTTGGGATTGGCAGTGAGCAGACAAGAGGGGCTGAACTGAACACTTTGAGAATGAATACAGAAGGCATAAGGGAAAACCACCAAAATTCAAAGGTCACACTCTCCTAGGCAAGGCAAAAAGATAAGGGAAGTTTGGAACAGCTGGGAATAAGAAAAGGTCATGAGCAATTAATAAAAAATTCTACATTTCTTTTTCTTTTCACAGGCAATTCCTTAAAATGCAGCTCAGGCACAATCATTTTCATGAAGCCTTTCCTGATCTCCCCCAAACTCTAACCCCTTCCTCACTGCTTGTTTCCTCCCTCTCAAACTACAAATTTAGTAACTTTATACATATATGTATTTATTAACTTTATTAATTAATTTGTTAATTTACCTGAAAGACTATTTTTTGGAGTACTCATATAAGGCAAGTGATAACACAGAGGTTAAAAGAAATGATGACACAAGGATACTTTTAAGGTCTTTCTGAAGAACTTTGATGTCAGTTGTGAGACATGGGAGGCACAGGACTCTCCAGCTTGGTGTGGCCACATCAAAGAAGGTGCTGTGCTCTGTGAACAAAACACAATTGTGCTAGCTCAAAAAAATGTGAAATCCACAGATTTAAAAGCATCCCCATCTCATATGTTCAGACTGGTTATTTGTGCCCAACCTGTAATAGAGCTTTCTGAGTTCCTGTTGGTCTGATCAGCCATAGCTGGACAAGCTGTACATTGACCCTAACATAGGAATGTCATTTTGTTCTTCTTTGAGTATGAAGGACAACAATCAATTTATTAACTTTATATTTATTGTGTTTTGTTTTTATGCAGATGTTTCCCTATAAGTTGCAAGTAGAGATTTTTTTCATTTTTTTCATTCTTTATATCTTTTCTTTTCTTTCTTTCTTTTTAATTTTTCATTCTTTATATTTGTATGGATAGTACTTAGCATAGATCCTGGGACTGTTAGAGATAATAATAAATCCATGTAGATTGATTAATGGGTGATTTCTTCAGCTACCCTGGGTTCAACCAGGGATCTCCAGCCAAATGATTCCATGTCTAGCTCTCATTGACTTCCTGAATTTTAGTCTAATATCCCAAAGTGGCCAATATATATCAGATGAATCTCATACAATATCATATCATATATCATATCATATCATACTATGTCACATGATGCAATACAATGCAATATAATGCAATATAATACAATACAACACAATATCACATAATAAAATACAATGCATTAGAAATATAACTCTTGACCTTTCCCCCTAAACATATCCCTCTTCCTAACTTCACTACCATTAATTTGTCACATAGATTAGTTAACTTGGAATCATCCTGATTTCACATTTTCTTTTATCTCCCTTTCTATTCAAATACCAAGTCTTTTTGATTCTAATTCCTTAGTAATTCTTGTATCTATCTCATTCTCCCCACAAAGACCCTAAATTTCTCTTTCTTGGACTATTGAAATTGCTTCCTAATAAAAAACCCCCCTTACCCACTCTTTTTTCCTAATCTATTCTCTATATAACTGCCAAACTATTTTGATATTCTTAAAACATAGATCTCTTTAGATCACTTCTTTACTCAATCTCAAAAAAATGAAAAGAAATACAGAAAATATAAACTAAAACCCCAAATGAACCTCATACCTGTCTTCAGCTTCTCTCTCCAGGCTGTTTATATATTATTCTCCTTCACACATTGTATATTTAGCCAAAATGACTTACTTTCTTTTTTTGCCTTACATAATATTCTACTGAATCTCCTCCCTCTGTCCTTGTGCAAGTTGTCCCCATTGTCTAAATTGCTCTCTTAACTCACCTCTATTCCCTGGTACTTTTGAATCCATTTAAGTCTCAGAATTAAGTGTCACTTTCTTCAAGAGGCTTTTCCTCAATCTGACTCCTCACCCCAATTATTAGTATCCATGCAAATTACTTTGTATTTAATTTACATTTATCTTGTGTTTACCATCTTTTAAATGTTGTATCCCCACCAGCAGTGTGTAAGTTTCTTAAGGGTAATGTCTATAGTATATTACCTGGAATGTACTAAAATATTCCAGTGAATCTGTAATATCAATGAAATGGAAAATTCCTTTTTTTAAAAAAAAAACCTTCCCTTCTATCTTAGAATCAATAATAAGTATTGTTTTGAAGGCAGAAGAATGGTTAGGGATAGACAACTGGGGCTAAATACCTTGCCCAAAGTCACATACCTCGGAAGTACCTGAGGTATAGATACTCCTTTAAAAAATGGAGATTAGAACTCATCTATGCCTTACTATTCTTGTGAGTGTGTAATTGCTTGTTTGATATGTGAATGGCAACATCCCAATTTGCAGTAGAGATGGTAGCTATGGAAAACACCAATACTCCTGGCTGAAGCTTATCCAAAAGATTCCTGCCTCCCTATTAAAGAATCAGAAGAATAGTCCCTTAGGTGCAAATGAATTTAATTTTGGTCACTATGCTGCTTTAAGTTACCAAGATGGTCCTGAAGGAAAGAGGATCTATGTTGAGTTGAATGGGCAACATATTGTGATATTGAGTAACATATGATTCATATGATCTTATCTAAGAGTATAGAATTTCATTTTTAAAACAAATAGGAAATTCGTGGGATTTAAGTTCTACATACAATTGCCTTTGCCAGACACACTTAATTCAAGAGACAGTGAAGATCTCTGTTCTTTTCATCCCACACTGGCACATACCAGTTATCCATTCTGGATTTTCAGAGGAAGTGGAAGTTGAGGTTTGGAACGACTGACGACTCTCTTTGGTACTTCCTTGGACTTTATTAACAATGACACTCTGGACATTGAAGGGAGACCTCAATTTGCAGGCTGTCAGGTTCAATTACCAATGAGTGATGGGCCTTAGGTATCTAAAATAATGCATAGAGCTATACAAAAAGTTTCCAAAGGCTCATATTATTTCAAGGCAATTGAGTTAAGTCAAAAGTAAATGTGTCCATTTGATGGTGGGCACACAACACATAATATCTTCAGTCAGTTTGTCAATGGAGACATTTTAGAGGAAATAGGCAAAGCACTAGGTGGTATAGCAGAAAGAGCACAAGACTTTATGTTAAGGGAGACCTGGTTTCAAATTCTATCTTTTTGCATACTAATCTTATGGTTATGAACAAATCACTTAATCTTCCTAAACCTTAGTTTACTCATCTGTAAAATGAGTATAATGTTAGTACTTACCACATAGTATTATTTTGGGGATCAAATGAGATGTTTGCAAAGTACTTTGATAATTAATAATAATAATAATGATTCTGAATTTATGATATAATTTCTATGAGGTACCTCTTGTCCACTCAGAGTGGAAATGCTTTCCACTAATTTAGATCTTAATTATAGATTTACCTGGTTGAATTCATAACTTTCTCAATGTTACAGAGTACATTCTAACATAGTTCTTAAACTTTGGTCTTTCAGCCCCTGTCTTTCTATCTACTATATTATACTGCTTCACTTACAAACCTTAAGGTGTTTTATAAATATTAGTTGCTATATTGAATGTTTCTTCAGAAATTGCCATTTCTATTTAGGTTTATGGGCAAGCATTTATTTAAAAACCAGTTTCAAATCTCATTTAAAGGACTAGGATAATGTTAGGTCAGCTTTGTACTGAATGAAATGCACTAAGAGATCTTATCCTCTTATTGAAAATTTAATTCAATGACCAATGTTTTTTTTAATAACACAATTATCTGATGTAGTCAGTGGCTAAATTACAAAATCAGATCATGCTAATAAATGAAAATATTTTAATATCTTATTGAGGGAAAATATGATTCAGTGGACTAGTTCTTAAAGAGCTCAATCTCAACTGTCGTAAATATATTTGCATTGAGTAATTCATTGTGCTTAAGTTTCTCCATATTCACATAAAATATCACCTGGATATAAAAATATTAACTGGTCTCCTTGGACTTTGGTGGGACAGGATTAATAGCAATAGACATAAGTTTTCATTTTTTGAGGGTATCCAGGCAACCACCCCACTTAGCAATCCACCAAGAGTTTATAAGCAATGGCTGTAAGGGACCACTTACCAGAAATGACTTCCACAAATTCTTTAGTTAGTTCTCATAGCATTATTTTGAAGATCAAATGAGAGGTCTGAAAATCACTATCATTATGATGATGATAACAATAAGAATAATAATTCTGTATCTATAATTTCATTTCTGTAGAGAATTCCTATCCTCCCAATATGGAAACTCACTCCACTGATCTAGATGAATTACTTGTCCCAAATTGAGTTTTATAGAGCTTCCTGGTGGTTAAATAGCTTTCTTAATGTTACAGAGTATGTACCAGAAGTCTGGTTTAGAATGGGAGGAATTCCATTGGGATTAGTGCTGGTGCTTGGTCATCAAACTGGTTAATATTTCTTGAGGTGTATAGAAAAGAATGGTCATGTAAATGTAGAATGAGTCAACTCAGCTACAGTGGTCTGGAGCTCTCTCATGTTTCCCCTCTGTGCCTCATTGTGTGTGTCACCCAGCTGCCAATCCCATCTGGTGAGGCAGGCAATAGCTTCTATGGTTTATCTGTGCTCACTGGCTATCTGTGTGTGCATTGGCCTCTGGGTGTCCAGGGCCTGAACAAAGAGTATTTCAAAAAGAGAATTTGAGCAGGATTGCATTATTCATAGATTCAGCCTAAAAGTTGTGTGCATAACCCTTGGCAACTGCATCTAGTCTCTTCCTCCTACAGATAGGTTGTTCTGGGGTCACTACACAGAGAGCAGCTCCCCATTCAGATGTTATCTGGATGGCTTAACTGCATTTGGCTATATGATCATAACCCATGTGCATCCTTCCAATGCTGTTCCTGGCCAGTTTCATGGCCACACAGCAAAGTAATGGCGCTGGTGCCTGAGGTCACCAGTTGCAATTTAGTGATCTTTCCTGTATTCTGACTGTGAGATTTGTTCAAAGAATTCACTCAAGGAGGAGAACAAATTAATCTATCAATGAACGAGCATTTTCAATTAATTTTTTTTCAAATAATAAACATCTGTTTTCTTGCCTTTCTCAATCCCATGTATCACTCCACTCCCAGTTAAAAAGGAGAAACAAAGATTTTATGACAAATATATACTACATAGTTAGGCAAAACTATTTCCTGCATTGATCATATCCAAAAATATAGGTCTTATTCTGTATCCTGACTTCAGTATCAGAAGTGGGGTAGCAAATCCAATATTGGTTCTTTGAAATTAGTGTTGATCATTGCATTGGTTAACCTTCTTGAGTCTTTCAAAGTTGTTGATTTTCATAATGTTTTTGTTATCATAGAAATTGTTCTTGCATTTCTGCTCATTTTTCTCTCTGCATTAGTTTATGTGAATCTTGTCAGATTCGCTAAAATAGTTTTTTCATCATTTCTTATAACATAATAGTATTCCATTATATTTATATATGATAGTTCCTTCAACCACTTTCCAATTGAATAGTGGCAAAGAATTGTAAATTAAGGGAGTGCCCATAAACAAGCATTTATTAAATATTTATAAGTGCCAGATTCATCATTTAGTATACAAAGTTAAAAAAGGTACTATCCCCTAATATCACAGAACTTACTTCATATTAGGGTGGAAGGGGAGAGTGAAGAGCAATATATATGGACATAATTATAAAGAAGTTAATAAAAGAAAGCTCCAGGAGGTGAGGGACTATCAGCTGAGGCAGTATGGGGGAGAAGACTAGGAAAGGTATACTATAAGAGGCAATGTTTGAGTTGAACTTTGAAGAAAGTTTTGGACTGAAATCAACAGATGTTTATTAAGCACCTACTATGTGCCAGGTACTGTGCTAGATGGCATGAATAAAAGTTCAAATAATAAAACAATTCCTACTCCCAATGAACTTAACTTCTCATTGAACAAGTGAAGGTAAGGAAGGAACACATTCCAGGTATGGGTACATTTTATCTTTTCAAAACATGGAGGTAGGAAATGGACTGTGTGAAGAACACTAGAAATGTTGATTCAAATAGATCTCAGAGAGTCTGATTAGAAGTAATGTTTAAGTGACTTGGAAAAATTGAGGGTTTTAAATGTCAAGTAGTGGAGGATCCTTGGAACTTTATTGAGCAAAGATAACCTCATCATACCCATGATTTGGGAATATCACTTTAGTACCTCTGTGGAGGATTGATTAGAGTGTGGAAGAGAATGTGGGATGAGATATAGGAGGGGTTGCCTTCTCTGATGTCTTTGAAATCTGCACTACTCCCAAAAGAAAGGGGAATTGGGACAAATTATTGCTGCCTTTTTGGCAAAAGAAAGTAGGAAATAAATTCTCATTATCAGGAGTTGTAGTTTTAATAACAATGGTAGTCAAACACAAACTAAACAAGTTCTGTCTTTGAAACACAGGAGAGAAGCAATTGGTCCAGAAAAAACATTATCAGCTGAACATTGTATATTTGCTTGATTTACCACATTAGAGCTGTTCAAATAGCTTTTCACCATAAACCAAACTGCCTCAGATGTTCTGATCATGAACTGAAGCATCTTTTATATACTTGTTTCCAGAGTGTAGACCATCCTAGTTTCACAAATAAGAAATCCAAATGGACCCCATTTATTTTACTGATATTTGAATGTTATTTCACCCCTTCCTCCTAATGAATGCATCTGTTGGGGATGATAAATTGTCCATTAGAAAATGCTCAAGTGTTTTCCAGTGATCTGTTTTGATTATGCAGCCCTTAAATGTAGTATTGTAGCCACTCAGCTTGAGCTGGCAGTCTAAGAGCTGAGACCCAAAGCTGGTTTTGTATAGGGCTCTTCCAACCAGCAGCCACAAGTGGTTCTATTTATGAAGTAAATGACCTGATAGTTTGCATCAAGGTCTATTTGTCTTTATGTGTGTGTGTGTGTGTGTGTGTGTGTGTGTGTGTGTGTGTGTGTGTGTGCTGACCTGATGGAGAGTTAATCAGCTTCTTAGTGTTAATTAGATGTCAACCTTAGTATCCCACTCATACAGAGAGATAATGACTCTGTCAGGCAGCACATGCCACCATGGCTGTCTTTCTTCAAATGTGCCCAGCACAATCATGGGCAAGGCTGAATATTCTCTCTAGTTGAGGGCAGATGGTGTGCTCTTTCACTTATTTTCAGACCCACAAGGGAGCCTGTTTAATGTACTGAGTTCAATGTACTGAGTAGAGATGCAGAAACACACACACACACAAACACACACATATTGTGCAAAAATGAGTCACACCGTTTCCTTTTCTGGTATACTGCTAATGGGAACTAGGTCTCTGAATTTCCCTGTAGCCCTAGCTCACCATGGGGTCCATGGGGATGAAAAAATACATAAGAGAACTCTAATAACCAAGAGTACATAAAAGCATTCACTTTGGTGGAATATCAAGCTACCTTCTGGAAATTAACATACATCTTTATCCTAAGTAAATACTCTCTACAATCCAAGGAGCTGTCAGAATCAGTATCTAGTGTTTCATATCAATTCTGGCTCTGCTGCCTGGGCTAGGGAACATTATTTGACAGTGATGTCCAATTGCATTGGTCCCCTTGTAGGAAACTAAGTAATGATATTAAATTGTTTTGACATGCAGCTTTGCATTTCTTAAATGTTTATTCCACATTATCACTTAGCATGCTGACCTACTAAAGAAGTAATCTCCATGACACTAACTTGCATGAAAACAAGGAGGAAAAAATAAAACCTTTTCCTTGTGTCCAGTGCTTTAAAAAGGTCATTGAAATTCAGTATGCTTGAGGAAACAGAAATAGAAAGTTCAATGATATACAAAGAACATAAAATCTGTATTTTTAAAATCTCTGAAACTTCTAGTCTTGGAGAGTTTCTTGAAGGAAAAATGAGGTCAGAGGCAGGATCTGAATCCAGGTCATTCTGACTCCAAGGCTAGCTCTGGAGTCACTGACAATATCCATATCAATAATGCATAATAACAAAAGCTATCTCATCTATAATGTTTTAAGGTTTTCAAAGTTCTGTGGATAATTAATACTGAATTGTGAAATAATTTCCCCAAGAACAGTTTGATTTGAAGGCTGAAACAGTTTCTCCCTTTCTCCACTGGCTATGAAACTGGGTTGGGTCCTCCCTTTTTTTCTTTAGATCTTGAAAGTATAATAGAATTTAGGGCAGGGCCAAGCAACTACTTAACCCACTTCAGAGATCTGGTAATGGAATCAGTAAGCTCTAACCACCTTTTGGACGCCAATGTCCTAGCCATATGATGGGGAGGAAAAGGGACTGTTTGCATCCTTGAGACCCATCTCTTCCTCTGATAAAGTAATGAGGGAGGATTTAGAGGTCATAGAGACCACCTTCTCAGTGGCTATTTACTACTCAAAGATGTTTTGAGATGTCCAGGGAAGCGATTGAGTGACAAGGTCACAAGGGGTATATATCGACTTGAATGGGAGGTTCCTGGTCTCTTTTTTCTGGCCCCAAGGGCTCTTTTTCTTTTGATGAGCTGTCTTGGGCTTTATTCTTTTGCCCCACTCACTCTTGTTGGTACCCATTCTGATTGTGGAGGGATTTATTGGCCATTTTAGATTTTCTTGAGTGGTTGATTAATAAGTTAATTTAAAGTTAAGAAATACTGCCTCTGGAGAATTTCAAACATTACAATGCTTTACATACACTATTTCATTTGATCTTCACAACAATTCTGTGAAGTTAGGTGCTGTTATTATCCCTAATTTACAGATGGAGAAACTGAAGCTAAGAGAGATTAAATGAATTCTCCAGGATCATATAATTAGTAAGTTTCTGAGGTATCTTTTGATCTGTAATCAGACACATCAACCATTTCATCACTGGCACTAGAATTGAATGTCTGGCAGCTTTGTGTCATTCCAGCCAAGCATCTGAAAAGGAATTGCTTAGGGATGGAGGGAGAAGAGCCTTTCCTTCTTCCTAAGTTCAAATTTAGCCTTAGACATGTACTACCTATGTGACCTTGGGCAAGTCACTTAACCTTGTTTGCCTCAGTTCCTCATTTATAAAATGAGTTGGAGAAGAAAATGGCAAACCACTCTACTATCTTTGCCAAGAAAACTCCAAAGGGGTCATAAAGGGAAAAATGACTTACAATGAGTTACCTCTATATTTCAGATAGCAGAAGATACCTCTATATTTCATCCCTTCCCTTATTTGACTCAACCTCCTAATAAGTCTGTTTGTGTAGGAATTGAGGCTAAAGAATCTCTATAGGCTCTGACAACTGACTCTTAAAAAAAACAATAAAAACAACTCCACAACTAAAGACCATATTGATATCTTTTCCAAATATTCTTTAATTTTTTTATCTACCCAGAAAGCTAACCTTTCAAATAATAGATAAGAAAGGAAGGGAAAAAAAGTAGTCTCAGGCACATAGTAGGTACTTAATAAACACTGATTGATTGAGATTCAGGAAAACCAAACAGCTTACCAACTGAATCTGACAATATATTTAAATCATGTCCATAGCCTCAACCTCTGCAAAGACTCAATCAATCAACAAGATTTATTAAGTGCCTACTATGTAATAGAAATTGATAGTTTGTTGGAATACAAATACAAAGAATGAGTTAATTATTTCTTTCAAGGAGTAGATAGTATCTGGCCAGTGATTTATGTATATAGAGATATAGATTTCTTTCTCTCTCTCTCTCTCTCTCTCTCTCTCTCTCTCTCTCTCTCTCTCTCTCTCATATATATATATATATATATATACACACACATATATATATCCACATATATAGCAGGTAGATATATATATGTGTACATATATATTATATATTGCCCAAAACACTTTTAAGTTTAATCTTCATTAACATTTTCTCTCCTACTTTCCTAAATCTAAATAATTAAAAAAACAATAAATCAAGTTAAAATTTGTAGTATTTGCTGATTTGTGTTCATACTAACATTTGACAGTTGGCTCTTGTGAGCTGGTTCAAGTTGGTTACAGACTACCTTTGAATCTGATCTCAGGCCTCTAAATTTAGACTCAGAAAAGAAAAATCATACATTGCAAAGTGATAATATATTATATTGGAGAGAATTCCAGATTTGCAGTCAGTAAATTTGTGTTTCATAATGTGTTTTGTTACTATGTCACTTCTGATATGTGACCTTGAATATTCAAGTCACCATTGGGCTTCTGTTTCCTCATAAATAAATTGAGTTTATTGGACTCAGTGACTTCTCAGGTTGCTTATAGTGCTAAATGTTTGATCTTATGTTCTTGGCTTTACCACTTACTACCTATGTGACTTTGGATAAATTGCTTAATCTCATGAATTCTCCTGATATTATATACCTTTTGTTCTTCAGATGAATTTTATTATTGTTTTTTTTCTAGATCTATGAAATAATTTTGGGTAGTTTGATTCTTAGGGCACTGGATAATTAAATTAATTTAGATAGAGTTTCCTTTCATTATATTGGCTTGGTCTACCCAGGAGCAAATAATATTTTTTCACTTGTTTAGCTCTGACTTCATTTGTGTGAAAAGTATTTTGAGGTTGTGATCATATATTTCCCGGGTTTGTTTTTAAATCACTTAATCTCTATGGGTCTCAGTTTCTTGACCTGTAAAACAAAGGGAATGTAAAGGTTCCCTCTAGTTTTAAATCTGTAATAATATCATTTCTATTTTTTTTGCTCTATAAATATGGGTTCCTGTTATTTCTCAAGCAATCTTATTTATTAGAGTGAATGAAATGATTGACCAACAACAAGTGTTAGGGGATGGCAAGATTGATTATCATCTTGGAAAATGGGGGGAAATGCAGCTTAAGACTATTTCTCTTTTCTAGATCATTCACAAACTAAAACATTTACTCAAATCGCTAAGATTTCAGTCCTTCAGTCACTCTACCAGGACCATGCCATTTTGAGAAGATTTATTTACACATGTTCTAAGGATTCTCATGCCCCACTTTTAGCTTGCTGTCCAGATAATTCCTCATACATACCCATTGAGACTTATAGCTTTGTTTTGATTTAATGTTGAAATGTACAAAAACTCCAACAGTGGGATTTACTGGCATCAGGTCTTCACAATGGAATATTCTTTGAGGATGATATTTATTAAAAAAAAAAAAACAACTCCTTTAAGTAGCGATAATGTCTGGTACACAGTTCCATTATGAGAGCTTCAGGAGAACATCCTGCAAAGGGTGCCTATTTTTAAATGAATGTTCCACTTCAGCAATAAGATAATGGATTTATCTTCCTGGATGCTTATTCTTTCTAAAGCACTGGTGAAGTATTGTGGCTAGACAGAGATGTGAGATTCTGATCTACTTTAAAAATTTTTCAGTTTGGTTGGGAAGGAATTAAATACAGCATTCCTATGCTGAAGGAATGGGACAGGGCAACTAGTTGGTGAGGCAGATAGAGTGTAGATGGTAGATAGAGTGTTGGGTCTAGAGAAAGGAAGACCTGAATTCAAACCAACTATAGATACTTATTATCTGTGGACACTGAGTAAGTCACTTCACCTTTGTTTGTCTCAGTTTCTTCAACTGCACACTGGGGATAACAACAGAGCCTACCTAATGAGGTTATTGTTAGATTCAAATGAGATGTTATTTGCGAAACATAGTGCTGGCCCAAAGTGGTGCTCAGTTAATGCTCGTTTTCTTCTTTCTTTTCTAATAACTAGAGGAGACCAGAAACCTTTGATATGGTGAAAAGAGTACTGACCAGATTCAAATGAGGTGGGTTCAGATTTTGATTCTAATATTAGTTGTTTTACTTTGGGCAAATCACTTAAGTAAAATGAAAGGGTTCACTTTGTAAAATGAGATCCCTCCCAGCTCTTGAGCCATGATCTCTCCCCCAAAGACTTGTTATCATTCCCAAATAATTGGAGAAAATCACATATATTTCTTGACCAGGAAAAAGATGCTCCGTATTATCCCAGATTCTCCAAGACTGCTCTGGAGGCTAGTCTCATGGGGCAGCCCTCTAAGTAAAATCTATTGTGTTTTACTTTACTAAATGCCCTTGTAAACAAGATTAGGAATAAGTTATTCCCAATGTTTGGGGTGGATTTTCTTGTGCTTTTGTCCTAGACAAAATTAGGAAGCTTTAGTTAATGATTGGTACTCATTTGGGCTAGAGTGAAGAATTTCTAATGAGAAGAATGTTCTTCAATGAAAACATCCCAAAATAGGCTAGATGCCCATTGGCCTGGGTTGCTGGCCTGCCTGAAAATGAAAATATGGACTAAGTGACCTATGAAGTTCCCTTCTATCTTAACCCAATAATTTAAGCGACAAATCCTCTCATCACAGACTTTTCTCAACCCACAGGAAGACAAATCAAAGTGATTGATTTTCATGACTGTTTTCACTTAGCTCTAAAGTAAGTCAATATCATTTAGATGGGGGTGGCAGTGGCAAGCAGTGGGTTGCACTATAAGGCAGCTGAATGGAAGCAGCTTTTAATGTGGATAAAGGACATCCCAAAGTTGTGAGCAAAATAGCTAAGAATTGTGACCCGGTATGTACAGACAAATATAGATGGCCCGATGGCTAAAGTCTGTGCATTACTTAATGTGGATCAAGTAGTAGAAAATTGGTGAATTAATTATACTAATAATTATGTCCCCAATCAAAAGCCTGATTTACCTTATATCCATTTTAGTTTATTTTGAAAAAACCTTATGTTCTGTCCTTTCTTTAACAACTCTAAGACTAGGGCAAGGGTTAGGCAAGTATGGTTAAGTAACTTGCATAGGGTCACACAGCTAGGAAGAGTCTGAGGCCAGATTTGAACTCTTCTCCAGTCCTGGGGCCCTAGCTACCGTGCCACCTAGCTGCCCCATCATGTGTATTTTAAAAAAATCCTTACCTTCCATTTTAGAATCAATTATGTGTATTGGTTTCAAACCAAAAGAATGGTTAGGGCCAGGCAGTGGAGGTTTTTAGGCAGTGTCTAAGGCCAGATTTGAATCCAGGACTTCTCATTTCTAGGTCTGGGTCTCAATCCATTGAGCCACCTAGCTGCCCCATTATGCTTATTTTTAAAAGTTGTGTTAGAAAAAAGAGGAAGAAATAATTAAAGAAGAGATAGGACTGCAGCTCAGACTAGATGGGTAAATGGTAATGAACAATGCTGAGTGGGGCTACTGAATTCTCATTTTGCTTATATTTTCTCTGCCAAGAAAAGTTTCTTTATTTAACTTGGGAAACAGAACCAAAGCGGTTAATGAGGAGTTGACCATCAAAAATTTAGGGAGATTATAAGGAACCACCTCACTCCTCTTGATGAATTCAATTATGAGACCTACAGCTATGCCCCAGGGTAATAATAATAGAGCTGACTGATATTATTGCTGGGTCCCTCAGAGTGATTTTGGAAGAATTCTGGAGAATGGGAGAGATACTAAAGTATCGAAGGCTAACTTTTCCTCCCTACAGGGAAGAGAAAAGACTCTTCAAGACAATAATCCAGCGAACTCAACTTCAATCCATGCTAGGTAACCTCTAGCTTTCCAAGATATTTTTCAAACCTAACTTATTTGTCCAACAAATTTGCCTGGCTATCCATTCTGGCTTTGTGTGATAAGTAAATTTGAGGATCATGGCCTCTGTTTCTTTATTCAAGTCACTAATTAAAAAAGATAGCACAGGGTTAAACACAGATCCCTTGAATGTGTTGCTGGAGGCCTCTTTCTGAGCTACTTTTAATGTTCCTGGACATTCGCCAAGTTCTGAATTCACTTTACTATTGTTTAGTATACATCTCTATCTTTTCTATAATAATTATAAAATTCTAGAATGCATTTTTTAAGTCTTTACCTTTCATATTGGAATCAATAACTGTGTACTGGTTCCAACGCAGCAGAGTGGTAAGGGCTAGGCAATGGGGGTTAAATGACTTGTCCAGGGTTACACAGCTAGGAAGTGTTTGAGGTCAGACAGGACCTCCTGTCTCTAGGCCTGACTCTCAGTACACTGAGCCACCTAGCTGCCCTTTACTTATTGATTGATTGATTGATTGATTCATTTGTTTATTTATTTGTTCATCCATCCATTTATTTATTTATTCACTCACCCAATTATTTATTTATTTGTGCGGGCACTCTTCCACTTATTTATTTGTTTGTTTATTCATTCATTCATTCATTCATTTGTTTATTTTCTCATTCATTCATTCATTCATTCGTTTGTTTATTTGTTCATTCATTCATTTATTTATTATTTATATAAAACCCTTATCTTCTGTCTTGGAGCCAATACACAGTATTCAAGGCAGAAGAGTGGTAAGAGGTAGGCAATAGAAGTTAAGTGACTTGCCCAGGGTCACATAGCTAGGAAGTGTCTGAGACTAGATTTGAACCTAGGACCTCCCATCTTTAGGTCTGGCTCTCAACCCACTGAGCTACCTATCCAGTTGCCCCCCTAGCTGCCCTTTAGAGTATATTCTTGAAGGGATTATTAGTGAAATGAAAGTGTGACCAAAAAGAATAATCATGGCTTTACCAAGAATAGGTGGCAAAGTGGAATGAACTATTTTGACAGGCATTGTGTTCTCCATCACATTCATTCTCAAGTAAAGGCTGAGTGAGCCATGTCAGAAAGGATTTTTTGTTCAGTTTTTGATTGAATTAGGTGAACTGGGAGGTCTCTTCACATTCTGAAATTCAATGGTTGGAATTGCTGGGGCAGGAGATAACATGTGGGAATGTAGCTCCTGAGAGTTGTGAAGGAATGAGAACGAGAGTCCATTACTTCTAGTGAAAATGATGCCCTCATCCTCTCTGATACAGGAAGCCAAAATGAAAGGTCAGAAGTAAGGATGAAGAGCTACGAGGGAGTTCATCACAAATGATCTCAATCTTTCTCTGAAAGCAGGAGATGAGGAGATGAAGTCATCTGCTAAAAGACAGGGGGTAAATTTGTAGGTTTGAGGAGACAAAAGAATAACTGGGGGAAAGAATATGTGAGGAAAGTATGCTAGAGGTCTTTTCATGAGAAATGAATGCAAAGATTGTGGTACCTTGGCTAGGGCTCAAATGAACCTGAACGTATTTCATAAATTTTTAGGGCTCTGCATTGGTTTCAATCTTCCTTTTGGAGTATTCTGCAACCCCAGAATGGGATCAGGGAAAAAAAAGACTTGAAGAAGGGCAATTCAGGACTGGGGATTTCATAACCCTCAAAATAAACCCAATTTTCTCAGATTCAAATAGAATTATTTTATATAAAAATGTCAGATTTCTTGAATTGCCTGAATATAAGGCACCACCATGACCAACACCTTAATTGCTGTTAGTAGATAATAATCATAGTCACTGTCATTGCCATTGACATATTTTTTCAGCTCAGACATGTACTGTCATCATCATATCATTGTCATCTTGATAAAGACATATGTATAACATGTTAAGATTTGCAAAGAGTTTATCCAATAATAATAATAGCTAGAATTTATATTGTATTTTAGGGATTAGAAAGTGCTTTTTATATTGTCTCATTTCATCTGCATAATAAGCCTGTGGTAGGTGTTGTTACTTCCCATTTTACAGATGAGGAAACATGTTTTTAGGAGTCAAGCAACTAGGGTGAGGTCACATTAAGTGTTTGAGGCAGGATTTGAATTAAGTCTTCTTGATTCCAAATACAATAATCTATTCACTGAGACATTTAGCTGCCTCTCTATTACCTCATTTGATCCTTATAATAACGCTGAATAGTACTCTAGATGTTATTAGTCCCATTTTTACAGATGAGGAAACTGAGGCAAAGGTTAAGTGACTTGCACTTACGTCACTCAGCTAATAAATGCTTGAGATAGAATTTGAATTGTGCTCTTCCTGAATCCAAGACCAATCATCTATTCAGTATAGTGAGTTGTTTTGACCACCATAACAACATGGAGAATGTCAAATTGAATATTTACATGAGGAAAATCCTAAAGGCATCAGTTTTAGCATATTGCACAGAAATTTATCCATGAGTGAACTTTTGATTTCATCTTCTATTTTATTAGAAATGTAAATAATATGGAAATGGACATTTCAGTCACCTATCAAGTAAGTACGTAAGTGGAGGTGATCATAGAGATGTTGGAGAGGAGCGATGGAGGCATCGGCTTCCTGTTTTGATGTTTCTTCTTCATTTTTCCCTCCTAACCTCTCATTTCCAGTCGACACTCCACCCCACTCATCACTCACTATCAGTGTCAGAGATTCTATCAGCAGCCGCCACCGCCAGTGCGGGAAGAGTTTCCCAGTTTACCTAAAAGAACATCAATCATTCTTCATTCGCAGTGCTCCAACTTGCTCATCAGTTAGCAGCAACACTTCCCGCAGCCTAGAAAATTATTTCTGAATAAACACAGGGCTGAGGACAGCTTAAGTGATTGACGGCTTAGAACTCCTTGGGTGCTTCACTGCTATTGAAAGCGGTGCGCATGCAGATGTCGCCTCATTACCAATGTTTGTATGTCACTTAGAGGAGCTTCCGCTGGGAAAGAAGCGGCATGGGTTAGATTATCGAGCACTTAAAGGTGATTCTGTCCCTGCAACAACCATTTGAGGAAGCCTTGAACCTGAGGTGAGGATGGAGTAGGGAAGGCAATAGCAGAATCTGCAGGCCTGGCTCTGAGTCAAATCAGAAAGCAAAAAAAAAAAAAAAAATTTTTTTTTTTTCTTCTATTCCTCTGCCTGCTCCTCCCGCTAACCTGATCACACTGGCTCATGAGCCTGGGATCATCATTGACTCCTCTTCCTCACTTAGCTCATAGATCCAATCTCTTGTCCATTCTTACCTTCATGTTTTCTCTCCTGTGCGCCCCCTCCTCCAACTTTCTCTCCAGTCTAAACAGAATTATGCTGTTACGAGCCCCCTCCACCTCACTCTTGGACTCTTGCAGTGTTCCCCCCCACCCCCCAACTCCAGTCCGTTCTTCACATAGACGCCATAGTGATTTTATTTTTATTTTTATATTTTTTTAAATAGTGATCTTAATGCACAGATTGGATCAAATTACCCCAGTGCTTGATAAATTCCATTGGCTGCCAGTGATTACCTCTAGAACAGGGGTCGGCAACGAGTGGCTCTCGAGCCATATCTGGCTCTTTTGAGGGCCAGATATGACTCTTTCTGCAGGAGCCATGAAGTCAATTTTTTTTTCAGGTGCTATTGCAAGAGCACATACTGTGAGCACTTTGGCTCTCAAGAAATTACATTTTAAAAAATGTGGCGTTTATGGCTCTCACGACCAAAAAGGTTGCCCAGCGCTGCTCTAGAATGAAATAAAAAAAAAAAAATCCTCTGGCACCTGAAACTCTACATTTCTTTACAATGTGTCTTTCCTTTCCAGTCTTCTACTTGAATTCCCTCCAGCAACACTGATTGACTTTCTTGCTCTTCCTTTAACTTGGCATCATTCTCTCTTCTTTATGCTTTTACGCTGACCATCTCCCATACCTGGAATGCTCTCCCTCCTGTCCTTCCCCACTTCCTCCTGAAGACTCAGCTCAAATCCCACTTTTGGCAAGACGCCTTCCCAATCTCCCCATATTCTTTCCTTCCTGTCCTGACTTATCTTCTCTTGGAACTTGTAGATATCTTGCACTGACCATTATTTTGGATGCTTTCTCCCCTTTTAGAAGGTGAACCCTTCAATGGCAGGGACAATGATTTTGCCTTTCTTTGCATCTTCAGAGTCAAGGTTACAGAGTAAATTTTAACAGCTGGCTATTGTGGCATAGCTATAGTGATTGTAAGATTTAGAAAAGGCTTTCTATACAGAATGCCACTTAATTCTCACTAAAACCCCAGAAAATTAATGCTATAGATATCATTATCTCCATTTTTTTAGACGAGAAAGCTGAGGCTTAGATAGGATGGTATCATTAATATAAAGCTAGACAGATGATGGAATCAAGAAGCCCCGAGTTCAAATCTGATCTCAGGCACTTACTAGATATGTGACCTGGGCAAGTCACTTAAACCTCTAGTTGTCTTAGTTTCCTCATCTGTCAAATGAGGATAAAATAGTGCCTTAAATAACTAAAAATGATTTAAATAATAAAATAAAATAAAAAAATTCTCAGGGTTGTTGTGAGGATCAACTGAGATAATAATTGTAAAAGCACTTAGCACTGTGCCTGACACATAGTAAGCACTATGGAAATGGTGGCTATTGTTATTATTAGTCTAATTTTTCATTTTATAAATAAAGACACTGAATCTCATGGAATGTTACAATTACTGAGTATCAGAGGCAAGATTTGAATCTATCTTTCCTGGTTTTGTGTTCTTGTTCTGGATCTAATGCTCTTGAGGAAACTAGGTGGTTCCGGAAGAACTTGAATATGAAATCTGCCTTGAGCATTTACTTTCTGTGTGACTCCAGTCAGACTCATTTAACCTTTCTCAGCCTCTGTTTCCTCAAATGTTAAAAGGAAATTATAGCCCCCATTTGACAGTACTGTTATGAGAATGAGTGTGTCAATTGTTTTGCAAATCTTAAAGCACTAGGTAACAGTTAGCTAATATCATTCACTACTAAGTCTCATTGCCCCTCACATATAGCAAATATATATGGTGCTATGTAACTGGTATGTTGACTAGCATTTACTAGGTCACTGTCATAGGGAAGGATGTTGTCCTTTCACTCCAACCATCACTGTCCCCATATCTTGCCTTGCGAGGCTCCAAAGATCGGTACTATTGAATGGCATGACTGCTTTTACCAGACGTCTGTCTCTCTCAAGCCCATCCTCACTCCTCTTGCCCCCCCAAGTCTATATAGGGGCATAGATAAAGACCATTTCCTTTTCTCATTCTATTGCACCAAGAGTATCTATTATGTTGCAGCCAGGAGCCCCAGTCTCTCTGAATCAATTGTTTTAGACTAAGGCTGAAAAAAAAATCTAGCTCTGAGTGTACATTTATCAGGAACCAGGTTGAGACCTATTGCCTCTCTCCCTTGACCCCGCAGTGTGAAGTCACTTTTAGTTTTATTGTCTTGGCCTTAACTCTTTGGTGACCTCTTCAGTTTTATAGCTTCTGTCATCACCTTTCTTTTCATCTAGCTCCTCTGTTAAAAGAAACAAAAGCTCTTTTCCCTCTAGCTCTTGCTTTGGGAACAAGACACTACAATGTATTTTTATATGGTTTAAACTGTCTTATTGCAGAGCACTATAGGGACCCGTGGTAGTAAACAACAGCTAGAGTGTTACATAAGTCTTCTAAGTACCTCTTCTCTTTGTTAGCTGATTCCCAGCTTCTCAATTCAATTTGGTGAAATTTGAAGTTACTTAACTAAGCTAGATCCTGGAGAGAGAAAAATGACACAAAACACAATCTCTGCCCCTCAATGAGCCGATGAATCCATGAGGGAGAAAAAAAATAACTACACAGATAATTATCATATATTATGTGATGATAAGGGTGTAGGCTAGCAAATAGAGTGATATGAGAGATTTTGAAAAGGGAGAGATCCTGTGAGGAAGAGGGAGTTAGGGA
This sequence comes from Gracilinanus agilis, assembly GCF_016433145.1. NCBI lineage: Eukaryota > Metazoa > Chordata > Mammalia > Didelphimorphia > Didelphidae > Gracilinanus > Gracilinanus agilis. Next base: position 443,115,521 of record NC_058133.1, on the reverse strand, counting down.
AAGCTTCCTGGAGGAGGAAGAAGCACTTGGGTTGTACCTTAAGGGTAAAGGATTCCAGTAGGCACAGTTGTAGTTGGAGGAACCCATGTTAGTCAAGTAGAATGACATGAAGAGGGGCTTAGTAGGTAGGGTGAAATTAAAAACAACGAATCTTCAGATTTTGCCAGAGGTTTTCATTGGGAGATGAGTTGCTGAGCTGAAAGACCAGAAGAATTAAACTTTCCCATCAGAAGCATCACCAGGCTCAATCATCAGATATCATTTGTGAAGCCCATTTCTGGACCAGGAACAGAGTCCTAATGACTGTGGCACAAGGGAAGGAGGCAATAGGTCTCAGTCTGGTTTCTGATGTGTATATGCCAGTAGAAGTAATTCTTTTAGCTTCATTGTAAAATAATTAATTTTGAAAAGGGAGAGCTTGTGGTGGCAGTCCAAAAGATTGTCATGGTGCGTTTGGATGGGGAGAGAAGATGATCTCTATGTAGCTTCTGTAGGGGTTGGGGAACCAGATAGGCTTGAAAGAGGTTTTTGAGTATGAAATTAGTAAATAATGTGATATCTCCGTGTAGCCCTGAATTTAGAGTCTGCTAGTTAATACCCATGTGGCCATATGCTGGTATAGTGTATAGAGTGTCAGTCCTGGAGTCAGGAAGACTTATGTTCCCCAGTTCAAATCTGGTCTCACACTTTCTAGCTGTGTGACCCTGGGCAAGTCACCTAATCCTGTTTATCTTAGTCTTCTCATAGTCAAATGACCTAGAGAAGGAAATGGCAAACCCCTCCATTATCTTTGACAAGAAAATCCCAAATGGAGTCACAGAGTCAGACACTATTGATATGCCTGAACAACAATGACCTTATCAAAGTCATTTCCTCTCTCTGAGTCTCAGTTTCTTCATCTATAAAAAGGAGCTAAAATAGATGGCTTCTAGAGTACCTTCTTGCTCTAGATGTCACAAACTGGACTTTAGCAAAGCTTTTGCAATTTGTTCCAGTCAGATTTCTTCAGGTATGGAATGTTAGAATGAAGTTAGTCTTCTTGTCTAGGTCCCTCTAAATTCCATGCAATTTAACAAATTCTGATGTATGTTCTTCTCTACAGCAAAGACATCTCTAAGAGACCATGGCCAAGACATATATGAAGATTGATGGAAGTAATTGGGATGTTTAACCTGAAGAAGAGAATATAGAAGAGACATGAAACCTTCTTTCAACCTGTCTTGATCCCAATGAGTCCACTTTGGCAAATTTTCCCTATTTATCCTTTTGTTTAAACCCTTACCTTTTATTTTAGAATCAATACTAAGTATTGTCTCCAAGGCAGATAAGACGGAAGGGCTAGACATTGGGGGGTCAAGTGACTTGCTCAGGGTCACACAGTCAGAAAATGTCTGAGGCCCAATTTGAACCTAGGACCTCCCATCTCCAGACCTGGTTCATTCTCTCCTAAGCCACCTAGCTGCCCACTCTATTTATTTGTCTTCTGTATTACTTACCTTGTATCTATTTGTTTGCATGCTGTTTCCTCTATTAGACTGTAAGCTCCCTGAGGGCAGAGACTGTCTTTTGCCTTTTAAAAAAAAATTCCCAGTACTTAACACAGTGCCTGACACATGCTAGGCACTTACCAAATGTTGATTGATTGATTGATATTTGTATTCAGATATTTGAATCATGTGGAAATAAGATTAGGATTTTTGGGGGTTATGTCTCCAGGTGGCAGAACTAGAATCCACAATGATTTTTAGACACATAATTCAAAAGTCAAATGGCTTGCCTTCATAGGTAGTAAATGTCTCATTCCCTTAGTAAAATATAAACTTTGTAAGGCTGAAGATTTTTTTTTGGTCTCTATAGCTCATAGCACAGTGATTGGTAGATAGAAATTGTTTAATAATCATTCATTGGTTTGAATCAGAGATCTTTCAGCAGAAAGTAAATCATTATTTTCAAGGATTATGTAAAGGGAATCTCTGTTTCTGCAATTTACTGGACTAAGATGACCTTTGATGTTCCTTCTTAATCCGGGATCTTATGATTCCACAATATTTCCCTAGGGTTCTCAAAGGCCATCTAATCCAACTGGATGGACAAGAAAACTAAAGCCCAGGGAAGTTAAGAGATTTGCTCAAGGTCACAGAAGAAGTAAATTTCAAAATTCGATTTGATTCCAGGTCGTTATGGAATGAAGCACCTACTATGTCCTAGGCACTTGGAATACAAAGAATATATACTCTAATTAGCACCTCTCATTATGTAATATAGTTGGGAAGTGAGCAGAATCATGGTAGACTCATTGTATTATATTTCCCACCTGGCTTTTGAACTTCATCAATGGTTTTCAGAAACTCCCCATCCTGCAAAATCACATCAGCGCCAAACTAATACTTCATCAGTACCATCTGCCCTTTCTCTGACTGGAGAGGGTGAATGGTACTTATTCGAGAGCTCCTCCTCCCAGACACAAGAAGTCCCAGGGCAGCCATCTCATCATTTCCAACCCTGCTGTATTTCTCTAGACCTCATGATACCTCTACATCACACTGAGGCCCCTCCTTCTCTTGTCCCTTCCCTGATTTTCCACTTTTCCTTCTGTGTTGTCTTCTCTCATTAGATTATGAGCTCCTTGAGGACAGAGACTGTCTTATGCTTCTCACCATCTCCCCAGCACTTAGTGCAGGGCTGGCACATAGTAAGCACTTAAAAATATTTATTGCCTGCCTGCCTGTCTAAATAGCTATTAAATTCAACTGAATTTAATTTCTCTTCTTCTGATAGTCATTTGATTTGAATATTCAAAATAGCAAAATAACTATTTGGGAAAAGACAAAGTGCCATGGCTTAGAAAAAGAAAACATGATGGCTAATGGAAATGACTGGGACCATTTCTTACAGTGTAGTGAGATCTGAATAGTGGGGAAACTTTATCATGTGAGGTCAGCATTTGTGTTTATTAATTTTTTTTTAAGCTTGAGATAGTAATACCAGAAGCTCGATGGTTCTGGCACCAAGCAGTGTTATTGATGCTGTACTGATTCATGGGAAAAAAGCATCTTCACTTCTGGAACTGTCAATATCACTCTTTGTAGCCTGTTTTACCCGCCACCCTCTCTCCCAGGTAACACTGTATAAAGAAAGCCAAACAGAAGGTTCAAAGCTGGGTATTTGTAAATTCTGCACCCAGATGGTGAGGCTATGAAATATGGCAACAGCCTTTTCAACCAGGGAAGAAAGGGTTCCCTTTGTTCTAGGTGCTTCTTGAGGAGGTTCTCTAAGATGAAGCTTCATGCCTGCCCCCATCCTATCAGAGTCCTGATAGCAGTTGGAACCACTTGTTTTTCTGAGCCCTGATAAAGTTGTCCAAATACTAATCTGAGTTAATTCCGATTAGCTCATGAAATCAGATAAAATCACAGCATGAGAGACACAGCAAGAAGCATTAGGAGCTGGTTTTAGGAGGGAAAAAACCAAGAAGAATAAATAAATGCAGGAAGGAGGATATAAACCTTCAAAGACAAGTTTCTAGTTTTTCAATAAATTAAAAATGGGCTTTAGAAATGCCACTTAAAATGGGGAATGGGGCCATGTCAACAAGCTTCTTTCGCTTTTCTGTTGGTAGGTAGCTCAGTGCCTGGTTTTCTGTGCAGATTTTTTAAGTTAAAAAAGAGGATTCTGTGGGTAGAAGAGAATCATTAGACCAAATGATAGGAAGCAGGAGCTGTCACTAAGAGACAGCATCACTGGAAAGAATTGAGAGGACAGACAGGGACTTTGGCTCCACTCTGCAAGTTTGCTTGCTGCCATTCAGTGCATATTTTCTCAATTGCATTGTGGCCTTTTGGATTTATTTTTTCTTTAAGCCGTGGGGAAAAAAATCACACACAAAAAAACCCCACAAAAATTTGGAAAAGAAAGGAGTGCTAAAATTATGTCCTTTAAGTGAAGAAATGTTGATCATAAAGAAATCACGAAGAACAGATTACTGGCAAACCCAACTTATTTCCTTTATTGACAGGTGCTTGGCCCAGTAGATTTGGTGAATGCTGCTGATAGAGTTTCCCTCATTGAGTTATTTTCCAGTCATATCTGAGTCTTCATTTCCCCATTTGGAATTTTCTTGTCAAAGATAGTATAGCAGTTTGTCACTTCCTTCTCCAGCTCATTTTACCGATGAGAAAATGGAGGCAAACAGGGTTCAGTAAATTACTCTGGGTCACACAGCTAATAAGTGTCTGAGGCCAGATACTGAGGAAGATAAGACTTCCTGACTTCCTGACTCCTGGCCCAGGAATCTATCCGCTGTACCAACTATCTTGCCAAGAGTTTCTCTAGATTTTAGCAAAAACTGATAAAAATCTCTTGTGGTCATCTTGTGGAAAAAGTGGAAATGCGTGCTTGAAAAAATAGGATAATAAGGTACATTTGGCACTGGTTGGATGGTTGCATCCCAAGAGTAGTCATTAATGGTTCAAGGTCGACTTGGAAAGAGATTTCTAGTAGAGTGCTCCAGGAATCTGTCCTTAGCCCTAGTCTCCTTAACATTTTTTAAATCAGATTTGGTTAAAAGAATACATAGATAGCATGCTTATCAATTTTTCTGATACCATAGGAGGAGGGATATCTTTCACCCAGAGAAGAGATGCCAAAAGTTAATCACAGACTAGAAAACTGGACTGATTCTAAAAAAAGATAACATTAAAGGGATAGATGCAAAGTACTATACTTAGATTTTTAAAAATCACAACTATAAATAGAGGAGAGGTGTGATTAGAGGGCAATTCATCTATTTGACAAAGGTCTGTGTTTTTTTGTAAATAGCAAACTCAATATTATTCAACAATTATGATAGCAAAAAAGCTATTGTAATCTTAGGAGGGATAAAAGAGGCATGGTGTCAGGGACATGATGTTAAATGATTGATATCCTTATCTCCAATTTAAAAAAAATTAAAAAACAGCCTTTTAAGTTGTTTCAGCATTATTCACATTTTTAAGTCTAGACAATCAACAAAATTATATTTATTTCTGATCTTTGGCATTTGCCCACTTTTGAGGTGTAAATGTTCATGAAAATTTAAGAATTGGCTCTCTCAGACTGGCTCCAGCAGCACACCTCTGCATAGTGTCCAGAAAGACGGTTCCAGTTCTACTATATTGTACCTTCCAGCCTTTTAGGGAAGAGTTTGGTAAGGATTCAGAGAAGGACAACCAGGATTGTGAAGGGTTTTGAGATAAAGTCAAATATAATTGATTCAATGAACTGGGGATGCTTAGCCTGGAGAAGAGAAGTCTTGGGTTTCCATCAAAACTATCTTCTAGGACTTGAAGAACAATGACATAAAAGAGTTTGGACTTATTCTGCTTGGCCTCAGAGGGCAGAAGTAGGACCAATGAGTAAGTAGTTAATTGGTGGTAGTTAAAAAGAGACAAAGTTAGCATTGATAAAATGAAAAATTAGAGCTTATCCAAAATGGGTCAGGCTGCCTTTGGCCATAAGCACCTTATCAGTTCTGGAGGTCTTTAAGACAAACTGGACCAGCCATTTCTCAGGGATGTTGACAAAGGGGTTTGTTCAGTTATGAGTTCAATTAGTTGTTCTCTGAGGTCCCATCTATTTGTAAGATTCTGAAGTTTTGGTAAATGTAGACTTTCATGAGAATCCCAATTCAAGTGGGACTAATAGGTGGATGATCTGAGACCCCAACCTTTCCCAAGCAAAGGGAGGAAAGGACCAGAGGGGCCGGGATTGTTGAAAAGATGTGTTTCTAAGTTGATTTAATTTTGTAGAATGATGAATTTAGAAAGATTATGAAGTCCAGGAAAGCAGCTGGTGTGAAAGGAAAACAGCTTTTTGTATACTCTCAGATCTCATTAGACCCCTACCCTGCTCCCCAACCTCAGCCCTTTTCTCTGTGCCTATTTATTAGAACCCCCTTCTCTAAAAAGAATTGGATAACATCTGGCTTGTCAATGACAGTGACTCTCTCTTCAAAGAATACCTGATAAAGTCCTAGGAAAACTGGTATTTTCTCTAAAGGTTGTTCACATGGGTTTAAATTCTGTCTCTGACACTTGTTAGGTATATGACCTTAGGAAAACCACTTAACTTCTTGGGCCTCAGTTTTTTTAATTTGTAAAACAGTGGGCCAGATGGCATCTAAGCTTCATTCTTGCCTTAGATTTATGATATTATTATAGATCCTTTAAAACTCTGGGAGTCATTGTCTTAAGTCCTACTTCTGATTAAATCATGTCTCCTGAAAACTGACTGGCTATATCTTCTCCTTAAGCTTCTAGAGTTTTGGTTGGCTTTTCAGTTTTTTAGGTTATAAACCTCCACCAGTATGCTTTATCCCATTGTTTGCAATTGATATTGATTATTCAGAATTAGCTTTTAAAAGTGGATGTCCAATACTGTAATATAGATGGTATAAAATATCCCTCTAAAAGTGCGTGATACACTCTCACATTTGTGTGTGTGTATATATCTATATGCATGTGTGTGTGTGTGTGTGTGTGTGTGTGTGTGTGTAATTGAAAGTGGGCTCAAATTTAGAGCATATGTGGGCAAGGCAAGGAGATAGCATGCTATGTAGAGATAACTCACAGTTGCTAAAAGCCTTTTTCTTGGGTAACTCAATATATTACCTCTGGGTATGATATTATTTTATGTTGGGCTTTTCTTGGAGCCTTCATTCTGATTTTCTCATTTTGTCCAGTGGGTTCTTGTCTCTTGAGGTAGACATTCCTGCCAGCCTCTGCTGTCCAGGGTACACTGTTAAGAAACTGATGAAAAACTTCAAGTCTCTTAGTCCTCCTTCTGAAGTTCACAAAGTCCTTCTCTACACAACGTAGGAGAAGAGGGGAGATCAAAACTGAGACACGTTCCTGTCCCTCACCATAGGCAATTCTCTTTCAGATTTTCAGAATTCTTTTTCAATTCTTTTTTTTAACACCTTTTTGGGGGTGTTTCTCTTTCTTTTCTGTTATTAGAAACTCATGTCTCTTGGGTTCTGAGCTAGCACCTGGTTTTATGCAAACCTTGAGGATATGCCCAAGAACCTCAACCAATCAGGACTGACTACCTATCAATTTCACTCTAATTAATCGAGTGGCTTTTGAAGGCTTTTTGCTCTTAATCTACTGAGGCATGTTCTCACCCAGATTAGGGTATTAGGGCATAAAACTTTATCATTTACTTTAAGTGGGATATGTGTGCATGTGTGTGATTTGATTGACAATCAATTAGCCATGCTTTAATACCAAGATCCTGTTACCTTTAGATTGAATTCTTTTTTTTTTTTAAACCCTTACTTTTTGTCTTAGAATCAATACTTAGGAAGGTGGGGCAAAGTGACTTCCCCAGGACCACAAAGGTAGGAAGTGTCTGTGGCCAGATTTGAACCCTCCTGTCTCTAGATCTGGCTGTTGTCCATTGAGCCATCTGTTACCCCTACACTGACTTCTTGAAGGCAGAATTTCCTCAAGTCTAGGGAAACAATATGAAACAAGATGAAGAGGAAATTTGGTATAAGATTATAGAGTAAATTAATGGCTAACATGAGTTTTTATTTGTTAGGCAGTTTAGGTTTTTTTTAAATAGGAGGTGATAGGATCAGAGAGACAGATAACTTGGGAAGATTACTTGGGCTATAAGTGAAGTTTGGACTGGAGAAGGGTTAGAGCAGAACAGAGTCAGGAAAGTGAGGTAAAAGACAATAATCAAGATAAGAAGACATGAAGATCTGGACTAGGGTGGTTAAAGTGGTACTGGAGATGCAGGAACTAATGTAAACTATACTATGAAGAAAGAATAAATCAGACTTAACAGCTGATAGGCATATGTATCAGAAGTAAGGGAGGGGGCAGAGAAATAGAGGGCAAGGGAAAGGAAAGCTATAAAATTATCTTTTGCTTATTTTTTATTTTTTTGAGTTGTTTATTTTTATTTATATTATAGACAAGATATAATATGTAATATAAGAATAGTACATGTGATTTATTATAAATACATAGTAATTTACAATTAATATATTTATCGAAGAGAAATAAGTTTCTGCATGAGATGTGTCCAAAAATCTATGTCTCATTCTTCCCTTCTTCCTCCCCTTCCTTTTCCTCCAAGAAGGCAGGTAATGATATGGGTTATAGATATCATATCATATATATATCTCTGTTCTTCATATTGTGAAATGACATCTAGTACACTAAAGAAAAATTCATGGAGGAAACAAAGTGAAGAATGGCATATTTCAATCTGCATTTAGACTAAGTCTGTTCTTTCTATGTCATTGGATATCTTTTTCCATTACTAGTTCCTTGGAATAGTCCTGGTTCCTTGCCTTTTTGAAAATAGTTACTCATTCAGAATTGATTATCATACATTATTGTTATTACTATCTATATATACCATCTATCTATAAATTTATAATGTTCTCCTGGTTCTCCTCACTTCATGTTGTATCACTTTATATGTCTTTAAAGATTTTTTTTTGTGATCTTATTTATCATTACTTGTGGCACAATGGTATTCATTTATAAACATATACCACAACTTGTTCAGTCATTCTCCAAATGATAGGCATCTTTTTAGTTTCCAGTTCATTGCCACCATAAAAATTGCTGCTACAAACATTTTATAACATGTAAATTCTTTTCCTTTTTCCTTGACCACCTTAAGTAATAAACCTAATAGTGGTATTATTGGTTAGAAAGTATATATAGCTTTATAACTCTTTGAATATAATTCCAGATTGCTCCCCAAAATGGCTGAATCATTTCACAATTCCACCAACAATGTATCAGTGTACATATTTTCCATATGACCTCCAAAATTCATTGCTTTGCTCTTTTATCATTTTAGCCTATCTTATATGTGTGAGATATCTCAGAGCTATTTTGAGGTGCATTTCCCAAATCAATAATGTTTTAGGCATTTAAAAAAAAATATATATATATATATAGCTTTGATTTGTTTATCCAGAAACTGTTCATATCTTTTGACCATTAATTAGTCAGGGAATGACTCATATCAATATATTTGACAAAGTTTCCTATATATTTTAGATATGAGTTCTTTATCTGAGAAACTGTCTATAAGTTACCCCCTCTCAACTTATTGCTTTTCTTTGAATCTTGGCTACATTAGTTTTATTTGTATAAAATGTTTTTGATTTAATGTATTCAAAATTTTCCCTTTTCCATTTCTCGATGCTTTCTATCTCTTGTTTATTAATAAATTCTATAAATTTTTTATTAATTTATTGATATATGATTTGTTTTTATTGATTATAACTATTCGTTATAAAGGAGAGCTTCTATTTGTAGTGAATAGGTTAGAGTGATAATGATTTAATTAGTACAGAGTACTCCTAGGTGAGGAGATTACCTCTACCAATGCAGATCAGCACCTTCTCTGAAATCTCTATAATCTTAGAAAGTTGCCTAGGACACTGAAAGGTTAAGTGAGGTACCCATGATCACATGGCCAATGGGTATCCAAGACCGAGCTTAAATTCAGGTTTTCCTGGCTTTAGCCTGGATTTATCCACAACACCATGATGCTTTATGGGTGATGATAGACCTCCAAAAAGGCATCAATTAAACTCTTTAAAAAGTTCACAGAAACAATCATAGATGACTGGAGAGGACAGAGATAGAGGAGATTTGGTGGAAGAATAACAATTTGTTGTGCAATTATTCTAGTTTTATCTTCCTCTTTGAAATCCCATATGAGATTTTTCTTGGCAGAGATGCTGGAGTGGCTTGTGACTTATTTTTCCAGCACATTTTATAGATGAGGAAACCTAGGCAAAGTTAAGTGAATTGCCCAGGATCACACAGCTAGTAAGTGCAAGAGGCCAGATCTGAGCTCAGGAAGAGGAATCTTTCTGACTCTTGGTTTGACATTCTATCTGCTGTGCCATCTACCTGCCCCATATGATAACTAGCATTTATATTTATTATGCTTTATATATCATTTATTTATAAATTTTATTATATGTATTATTACCCAATATGATAACCAGAACATGGAATTTATTATAACTAGCACCTAGCGTTTTGGTATTTTAAGTTCTGAAAAGCATTTTACAAATGCCATCTCATTTTATCCTCACAACAAAGTCTGGGAAGTAGACTTTATTCTTGTTTTATAACTGAGGAAACTGAGACAGAGCCTGAAAAGAAACTGAGGTAAACAGGTATCCACAGTCACATAAAAGTCTATGACCACATTTGAAACCAGGTCTTTCTGACTATAGTTCCAATGCTGTATTCACTTCATTTCTGTGTGTCTGTCTTCATGTTTAACCCATTACCTAGCAAGATGATCTGCATGCATAGAATAGTTTATAATTATTGGTAGCATCAAATTTGTTGGACTGAATTGACTTATTCACATTTTTGTTTGATATTTCCTTTTTTCTTTTAGCTTTCATTCATTAAATGCTGATCACACACAATTTAAATGTGATCCATTGGGTTCAGCCATGAGAAGGATGATGATGTTTTCTATAAATGCTCTTGGGCAGAAAAATCTCAGGCAACACACAAGCAATAGAGTAATCTGAAGGGAATTAAAAAAAAACAACCCACTATATTTCTTTCACAAACTTGTTGAAGCAAGTGACCTAAGGAGGAGAAGAAGCAGGGGGGAAATGATTATTTGGTGACATTTACTTCCTCTGGACATGATATTTTAAAAGGCAAATATAGAAACTGGAACTTGCTGTTTAATTGAGACTCAGGTATTTATTTCAAAGCCGGCTTATCTCCCTAGCTTTTCTGGTGTTTCCATGGTGTTCTGTTTCCACTTCCATTAGTCTGGAACGTGGGTAGCAAGTTGATGAACATTTTTAATGAGTAAATCCTTTTCTACACCAAATTTTATAGATAATTAAATCTGATTTATAAGGTAGGTTTCAGTGAAAATGAATAAGGGATGGAAACAAAAGAGGGATCTCAATGATTCAAGTTTTGAATAAGTTTTCTTTATTGAAAAGTGGACAATGCCACTGTGTGTATGTGTGTGTGTAAAACGCCTCCTACCAGATATCAAACAGGGTTTCTACCAAGTTTTTTAATATAACAGGAGTGCACCAAACCAGATGAAAATATAATTGGGAAATATTTAACAAAAACAAATGAAAATAAAAGACAACATAGATAATCTTAATTTGTGCTTTTCTAAGTAGATATACAGTCCTCAGAGATCCATTTCTATTTGGGTAGCTTATTTCTTATGTATATAATACCATAATAAGATTCTGAGGTGGATGGAATGACTTGCCTTAAGTCACAAATATAGTATTGTAGTACTATAAGTAGTAAAGTAGGGATCTGAACCCAAGTCTTCTGACTCCAAAACTGGGATTCTTTTCATTATCCCACATTGTTTGCTAAAAAGCTAATCTTTCATATTTGTTTTTTTTTTTGCCTGCTATGTAGCTCAGGATAAAACTAAAACCTAATTGTATAATCTTAGTCCAGACTAGCCAGTAAGTAAGCTCTTGTTTTATACCTAGAATAGAAAAAACAAAATTTTGGTAGTACTTTAAAGGGTCCTTTCTCTAATCCTTTAAAAGTTCATAGACTTTATCAATATAGTGCTCTCTCCCTGACTCAGATCACTATATAAAGTGGAAGACACAAAGGGCAAATTATTTCAAGCAAAAGTACAGTATATAAAAATGAGAGGGATCCTGCTATGATAGAATATTTGACTTTGCACTAGGAAAAATCTGAGTTCAAATCCTTACTTATTAGCCATATGATTTGGGGCAAACCACTAACCTCTGTGAGTCTCAGGAAACTCTTTAAAGCAATTCTATTGGTTGTCATCTGCATAAATAGAAAAGCATTATCAACTTATCAATTCTGACCTCCAATCAAGTCCTTCCTCCATGACAGCATGTTGCCTTTCATACATATTTCTATGTAATACATACTTTGTCCCCCCACTAGAGTCCTAATTCACTGTCTCATTGTGGTATAGAGATGGTTTTTGTCTCTGAATGGTTGTGGCATTGGATTATAAATCCTGGCTAGTTTTATGAAGCTGGAAAGGCTTTTAGCTCCAGCTCAGACATAATCAGCAGAGGGAATGCATTAACATTAAGGAGAATTGGGAAAAGCTATTTAAAGAAGGTGGGATTTTAAGGTGGGAATCGAAGGAAATGAAAGCTAGATCTTTGGAAGTTTTAAGGAATCAGGAATGGGCCAATGTTAATATAGGTGAATTCTCTATACTAATGTTGGTTGGCCCTTTCTCAACAAAATTCATAGTCTTAGATAGTTGCCTAAGAAGTTAATTGATCTGCCCAGGTTCACACAGCCAGTATATGTCAGAGGTGAGACATGAAACTATTTCCAAGATCAGTTCCCTAACCACCATGCCTCTGCTGGTATTTAGTTTACACAATGAATTATCTCATTCGAAAGGGGGGGGGGTCAGACAACACATCAAATAGACCTGAAAAATGGGGACGTTGGTGTAGGGAAGGAGAAGAAAGTCCTTATTGAAGTGACTGGTAGCAAAGTCTGGAGAGTCAGAAGCAGAGCTGAAGAGGAGTGAAGGATGGATGTTTGGGATTCCTCTTCAAAATGGTGGTTACAGAAGAAACTCACCATTGAGATGGCATAGTATTCAGTATTGATATATTCTATACTTTCTCTTTGTCTTATACATCTTCTGGGCAAATCCAGGTAGCCTTAACCTCAAATTTACCATATAATCTTGAAATGGTAACAACCCAGAAACATTTTCTATTTCCATTTCCAATCCTCTTTGGCATTCAAAACTCTTCACAATCGGGGCTCTTCCTACCTTTCCAGGCTTCTTACATGCCACTCTCTTCCATCCTTTTTAGGGTATAGTCATATTGGCCTACTTTCTCTTCATCACTTATGATGCTCTATCTCCTGTCTCAGTGGCTTTGCACTGGCTCTTGCCCATGCCTAGAATCCTCTCCATTCTTACCTCTGTGTCTTAGAATCCCTCGTTTTGTTTTCTATTTTTCATTTTTTCAAGTTTTACCTTTGGCTCCTGCTTCTGCAAGAGGTATGTCATGGTTATCCCATTTGTGGTGCCTTTCATTCAGAGTTGCCTGTATCTTGTCCTTTATATATCATGTATACACACGTATGAACACATTTTTCCCCTCATTAAAATGTAAGCTCCTTGAGGACAAGGGCTATTTTTTTTGTCTATATAGCTCCATTGCTAAGAACTATTGTAAGTTCTTTAGCATCCTTAAAGATTAATTGATTTTCTTTATTTTTATTAATAAAAATCTTTACTTTCTATCTTGGAACTGATATTAAGTATGGTTCTAAGGCAGAAGAATGGTAATGGCCAGGCAATGACTTACCCACTGTCACAGAGCTAGGAAGTATCTGAGGTCAGATTCAAACCCAGGACTTGTCCTCTAGGACTGGCTTTCTTTCCATGAGACACCCCAATTGATTTTCTAAGAACACTTAAAATCCACATTCGGTTTGAAATTACAACATGTTGATGTTTGATTTTTTTTTTAAACTTACGATGAAATTACCTTAATAAATATTATTTTGTGGCCCAGACTTGTTTTCATCAGTGTGGGCAACTCTCCAAAGCATAAGGAGAAATGAAGACTTGGAGACTGGGGGCAAGGATTGAGTGCATTGTGCACCCTTTCCAGGTCTTAGTTTCTCCATATTTAACCAGAGAGCGATCACTGTCCCTCTTTCTGTCTCTGGCAGAATCTCAGGATAGGAAATAAATATGGCAACTACACAAGCCTAGTGGATACCTGCAACTGGCAATGAGAGTAGAATCTAGGAGGCTGAAACCAGACAAACAGTCATGGATTGGTGCAAATATCAATACCCTTTGCCATGAAAGGTAATAGAGTGGCTAAAAAGCTAATTATAGCACTAGGAAGAGCTGGATTTGAGACTCATCTTTGATGTGTGTTGTCTGGGTGATCCTAGGCAAGTACCAAAACCTCATTGCTCTAGGAAATTAAGGCTAAAACTTGTAGAGAAGCTATCAGTTTACATTGGTAAATGGAGTTTCTTCATTGAGATTCCCTGTACCAAAAAAACAAACAAACCAAAAACACAAATCCCAGGTCCTTTCCTTAGCCTTTATATGTGTACATGAAGGCAGAGATTTTTTTGTTTGGATGTTTATATCTCTGATTGGAGCAAAGTAAATGTTTAATAAATTCTTAAAAGGGGCAGCTAGGTGCCTCAGTGGATAGACAGCAAGACCTGGAGGTGGGAGGTCCTGGGTTCAAATCTGGCCTCAGACACTTTCTCTTTAGGTGACAACCTCAATTGTTTAGTCCTTCCTACTCTTCAATGCTTACCTCTTTTGGACCTGACAGCACCTCAGAATTATTTATGTCATAACTACATAGTGGGGAACAACCTGGAATTATTCCCAAAGAATTATAAAATGGTGTATATCTTTGGACCCAGTAATACCAACATTAGGTTTATTTCCCAAAGTAATCAGGGAAAAAAGAAAAGAACCTCTATGTTCTAAAATATTTATAGTGGCTTTCTTTGTGGTGGCAAAGAACTGGAAGTTGAGGGGAAGCCCATCAGTTAGGGAATGGCTAAACAAGTTATGGCATATGATTGTGATGGAATACCATTGGACCTTAAGAAATGATAAGCAGGCTAATTTAAAAAACATGGAAATATCTAGATGAAATTATAAAAGTGAAACAAACAGAACCAACCAAGAGAACATTATAAACAGTAGCAAAAATATTTTTTGAGGAACAACCACCTTTTGAGAAAGAATAAAAAGAAACAAACAAGACATAATTTTATATGTAAACCTATCTCTTTGTGAAATTATGCCTTATCTAGTGTGGGGAGGATAGAGAGGGTGAGAGATATGTAGGAATTTTAATGTAACAAACAAATGTTTTGTGTTTTTTGTTTTTTTTTTTAACATTTATTAATAATCATTTTTAACATGGTTACATGTTTCATGCTCCTATTTTCCCCTTCACCCCCCGCACTCCCCCCAGCCATGGCCAACGCACTTTTCCACTGGTTTTGTCATGTGTCCTTGATCAAGACCAATTTCCCAATTGTTGGTGGTTGCATTGGTGTGGTAGTTT
>NC_058133.1:443036400-443085415 GCF_016433145.1 Gracilinanus agilis | reverse complement strand
ATGGGTGCCCCAAACTTGCCCTATTTCTTTTTAGCTGGGTTCGGAGCTATAGATGAGTGTGGAGGGGGTGGGGGTGGGGCGGTTGCTCAGCCCGCGATTGAGTGAGAGCCCTTTATAGCATGGAAATGTCTCGATTCCACGTACCTTCCACGCTGTGCCCTGTTGTGGGGTTCCTCCGTTCGTCTGGACTTGTTTTTATGTCCCCTTGACGAGTTTTGTATGTTTCGGTCAGGAGAGGTTAAGAGCTGCTTCTTACTCTGCCGCCATCTTAACCCGGAAGTCTGTATTCCATTAACTCTTAACCAACACTTTTATTAAACAGAGAGCAAAACAAAAATAATAATCACATAACATTCTATCCACAAATCTGGGGCAACCTTTCCCTCTACTGTTCAGAAATCTATTGATAGGGAGAGTGGTCACAAACTTAAATTGCTAGAATAATGAGGCACATATTAGGCTAAAGTAATTTAGCTCAGGAACTGTGATTATTGATAACCTTTCTCTTTCTTGAGAACTATCTGCTCAAAGTTCATTAATGGATCTAGCATATGTGCTAGATGGATTATCCTACTGCTAAATTGGGCTGCTCCACAGTTGTGTAGGGCAGTTAGATGGCCCAGTGGATAAAGTGCTGTATTTAGAGTCAGGAAGATTCATTGTGAGTACAAATCTGCTCTCAAAATTTCCTAACTATGTGATTCTGGACAAGACACTGAACCCTATTTGCCTTAGTTTCCTCATCTGTAAAATGAGCTGGAGAAAGAAAAGGCAAACCAACTCTAGTATCTCTGCCAAGAAAACCCTAAGTAGGAAATTGAAGTGTCAGACATGACTGAAAAACAATTCAACAGTTGTATAGGATTAGCTCCTCACAAGGACTACTTCGCTGTCCCCCCTATTATTCTTGGCACTTCTGCTCACCTGAGCTTACTTCTACTTAGTCATTGAGGAAAACTGGAGTCTTTGGTATTTCCAACTTCAAGCTTAGCCAATGTTTTCCATTGATGGTGTTCTGCTTTTTTAGAAAGGGCAAAGATTTAAGATTTGAAAAAGCCTCTCCAAGTCTCTCTTTCTAAGGTTAGACTGATGCTCTTCTTATTTACCTCCCTGGCAATGGGTGGTAGTTCAGAGAAGGACATCTTTTCCTCTTCTTCATCTCTTTAGCTGACAGAGAGGCAGAGCCTCTCTATCACCAATCAATCCTTCTGGTAGAGGACTGACTATAGCCTTACTTCACACCACTCTGAAGTCTATACTTTTACTTTCATACTCTCCCTAGTAAAGGAATAGATTTTAATTTTGTTGAACATTACTCTACCTTATGATGAGTCACCAAAATCTCACCTCTGCCAACTGAACTATCATCAGGCAAAGTACCTTTGTCCAAAAATCAAGTTCACTTATTACCCAATTAATAACATCAAAGCTCATCCTTGTTGCATAAACAAATGAACGACTAAAACAAAAACTACTGAATCAGACTTTGTCCTGTATGGATTCCTAGGTTCTATAGTCCATCATATATAAAGAGGAACTGAAATAGGGAACTTTGAGGCAGACTTTGACTTGGGTGATTGCATTATTTCTTTAGCTGTTTTCTCAGTGTAAGTATCACATTTGTTTTTAATTTTGCTCTTTTCAGTCACCAAAATTGTCAAAGTCTGAAAGGGGCACCTTTTTTACTTGAATAATATACTTTGATTACTAATTTCAGGATCATTA
Source organism: Gracilinanus agilis (assembly GCF_016433145.1). Taxonomy (NCBI): domain Eukaryota; kingdom Metazoa; phylum Chordata; class Mammalia; order Didelphimorphia; family Didelphidae; genus Gracilinanus; species Gracilinanus agilis. The sequence goes on along the minus strand of NC_058133.1, from coordinate 443,083,690 downwards.
AGGATAACCTTCCTGCAATTTCTGTAGGTGAATAAAATAGTTGTTCTTTGTAACTGACTAAAAGTATTGAGAAGTAAGGTCAAGTCCTGGAGGCTCAAGAAAAATACTTTAGGGACAACTCCAGGAGCAGAAAGGATGATAGAGATAATATACACTTCTTCCTATTCCCAAATGGTTTGGGTTTCTTCTACGTGAGCTTTATATTTTGGGAGTTTTTCACTCCATGTAGTTTAAAGGTTAGGAATATTGGTATGGTGACACCTTCTTAAAAAGTTAGTGTTTATTACTGATAATAATAATAATATTTTTTTCTTTTTTAATATTTTCCTTCTTTCTTCCTTCCTTCCTTCCTTCCTTTCTTTCTTTCTTTCTTTCTTTGTCATAAAGCTCTCAGGTGTCTCCTTCCCCTCGCCACACTGGAAAAGGCATCACTTGACACACAAAAAGGATATATAGATATATAAAAACATGCTGTATATATTTCTATTTATGTTTCTTCTCTGGAGGTAGACATTCACAGTTATTTTTCAAGCAATATTTCTGTTGTTGGATATAATGATCTCCTCGTTTTGTTCATCATTATTTCATGTAGATCTTTTCATGTTTGTTTGCTTAAATTAGCCTGCTCATCATTTCTTACCCTGTAGTAGTATTCTATCACAATCATATGTCACACCTTTTTTAGCCATTCCCCAATTGATGGGCATCTTCTCAATTTCCCGTTCTTTGCCATCACAAAGAGAACTGTTATAAATATTTTAGAACATAAAGATTCTTTTCCATTTTCCCTGATCACCTTGGGAAACAGACCTAATAGGTACTGCTGAGTCAGGGAATATCCAGTTTTATAGCTCTTTGGACAAAATTCAGATTGCTTTCCAAAATAATAATTGAGTAGCAATTTGGAATTGTGGAAAGAGAACTGGCCCTGGAACCAAGAAGAGCTGAATTCAAGTTCAACCTTTAAAGCATACTGGCTATGTGAGCCTGGGGACAGCATTTAATCTTTTAGAGTTCTTGAAAAAAATTTTAAGACTATAAGTTGCAGAGAGAGTCTGATATATAGTAATAGGAGGAATTTCCTCATTGAGTTTTCATTATAAATAACAACAATTAGCATTTACACAGCCTTTGATAGTTTACAAACTGCTTTATATATATTATCTAATCCTATAAGGACTATGTGAAGTAGGTGCTATTTTTATCCTTGTTTTATAGATCAAGAAGCTGAGACTAGGACAGAGTAACTCAGGATTGCTCATCCAAGTAAGTATCTGAGGCAGAGTTTGAACTCAGATCCTCTGGACTTGAAAGTTGGCACTCTGTCTACTTTACTACATAGCTGCCTACACCAGTGAAATTATAGGCTCAGTCCCTATCTCTGGTCTCAGTAACAATTAATTTTAAAGGAGGGGGTGGATGAATGAAAAAAGGGAAGATCAGTCATTTTGAGAGCTTTGGGGATGTTTTAGGTTGAGAATTTCAAGCTGCAGGTACAGTTTTATAAATGGACTTCAGAGCCACTTGTATCAGTCATCTGATCCTCCCTTTCTTGATGAGAAATATTTTGGTCTATTAGCAAGAAGAAAGATTAACTGAACATTAATCAGACATTTCACGATGAGTACTGAAGTGCATATTTCATGGAAGCTGCTAAGTAAAACTCATTGCTATAGCTCAGAAAATATATGTTCAATGTATCTAGTTGGTCTCAGATCACTGAAGTGAAGCTTGACTTCTCAGTAAACCAGGCAGACCTTAGAAAAGTTGTTAAAATCCATATGTGCTTTTTTTTTTTTAAAAAAGGGAAGAAATATTTGAACTTTATTTGATATTATTTTACTTACACAGTTATTTTTTTCCCTTCTCTTCTCCCAGGCAATTAATTTCTTGCTGGTACCATGCCTAGAAACAGTAGGAGCAAATGAGTTTCTAGAAGTGAGTTTCTAAATTAGCAATCATCTCGGTGACGTTTGCACTTTGTCAATGTTTTCATTTCAGAGTTATTGCCTCTTTTCTAAAAATACCTCAAGGAAGGCAACATGTATCCAGACAATTCCATGGAAGGCAAATGAGAGAGTGGTGATAGCTGCCAGATTCAGTCCTCTCTCACATTCTCATCATTCTCCCCGGGATAGGGCATGGGCGAAGTCTGTTCAAAGTGAAGCTATTCTACCCTCTTAGAACCAATCTCTTTAGGACATCAACTCACTAGGGCAAAGCCCTTGGCAGAGAGTCTAGTTAGATTCCAGGTGGTTTGCAAAAAGATTCCTACTTTCAAAGCTTATCCTTGGAAACCCCATTTTAACACTCAGTTGTGGCAAATAGAAAGGAGGTTTCATAGTGTGTAAATGCCCAGGCAGGGGTGGAGAACTGTTATTTAACTATTTACTAGTATGGCATTATAGCAGCATATAATGAGATAGATTTACCCAGATAGCAATGAGAAGTAGAGAAGGATTTATTATTTTTTGAGGCACACCAGGCTGCCCACCATCAGTCAATGGAATTCCCTAGCCCACCTTCGGTGTTTTCCCTGAGGCTCACGGTTGTTTGCCTGTCTGCACCAGCAGCTTTCCAATGACAGTGCTGTTATCAGGGAACTGATAGGCAAGGGTAATCTGTGAGTCTCTAAGGAAATTTGTATTGAGTTTATAATCTGCTTGGCAATGGAACTGCAGTTTCACTCTATCCCAGCTACTCTATGGAGCCATAACAGAGGAGTAGGATGATTCAACTAATTTCTTTGAAGTAAATTTAAAATTCCTCCTGACAGATCATGGTAGAGGATCAGGGACTGAATGCAGCTTGCTGAAAGGTTTCTTGACTTGTGTGGAAATGCAGGATTGGTGAGAACAGATACATGGACAGAGATACTTCACATTTTTATGACCTTGGTATATAAACCACTAACTCCAGCAGACAAGCGCATATGGAAAGTATTAACTGTGAGACTGACAGCCCTAAATGAAACTGATCATTTCTCTTCTACCTCCTGCGTGGACAGCCAGAGTGGGAGAATTCTGACCACTCAAGAGTCAGTCATTTAGATATATGAGAGAGCGATGTGATTGCCTTTTCAATAAGACAGTAGTCAGGGAAAAAAGACTTCTCAGAGGTAGCTCCAGACAGTCTTGGTGAACAGAGTTTTTCTGCCCTTCTCTTTGGAAGGAGTGACCAAGTAATTGTTCTACCTAGTCATTGACCAACTTGCAAATTTGGTTTCATTATTAAATAAAAAAAATACTTATTGAAAATGATGTGGGCTGAAATGTCCCATAGACCTTCCCAAATAGTTGTAAATAATCCAAAGAACATGTGAATAAATAACTAGTTGATTAGTATGGGGCCATTTTTCAGATAAGATATATGGGTTGTTTAGATTCACAATTGTGAAAAAACATTTCACACCAAACTTTAGACCAGTAGCTCCCAAACTTTTTTGGCCTTCTGCCCCCTTTCCAGAAAAAAATATTACTTAGTCCCCTGGAAATTAATGTTTTTAAAATTTTAATAGCAATTAATAGGAAAGATAAATGCACCTGTGGCCATCACTGCCTTTCTGGATCACTGCAGCATCCACCAGGGGGCGGTAGCACCCACTTTGGGAATCACTGCTTTAGACATACCCTTGGTCCTTGGTTGGGGGTCTCTGAAAATCCAGTCAGTTTCCCAGGCACATAGGACTAGGTTCAAACACTGCTTGGTTTCCACAGTCACTTCCTTTCCTAGAGTCTGCACAGAAAAGAGCAAAACTTGACCTATAGTTGTCCCAGGATATTTAACATGTCATTAGCATGTCATTTACATCACAATTTGCTCCTCCCTCCAAAGACATAATGGGCAAACAGAGTGAGCCATGGGTAAAGCCACACAGACTAAAGTGGACCATTGGTAGAGTGACATCAATTTCCTGGAGATGCAGAGGAACAACTGTCCAAACAAATGACCCCTTTCTTTGTAATGAATCAAAATAAAAAGCATTCCTGAGAACCCCATTAACTTTTTATTCTTACTTTAACTTTACCTTATTTACCTTACCTTACCTTACTTACTATACTAACAGGCTGACTACCTATTAATATAGCCGCATTACTACTATATCCTCTTATAATAAAGCTTTTTTCCTTTACAGTGGAGTCAAGTTTGAGCCATCAATCAGTTTTTTGGATGAGACCCCAATCAGCTTTGCCCACATTAAAAGCACACTTGCTTTCATAAGGGCAAATAGCCAAATAGCTCATGACAACATATAAAAATCACATTGTTTGTTGATATATGTATCTTTTTCATTTAGGCATTTTGGTGTCCTGTTGACATCAATGGAGGAAAGAAAGAAGGAAGACTGAAGGAAAAGATTGGAAGGAAGGCTAGATAGAAGGAAAAAGGAAAGGAAGGAATAATGAAGGAAAGGGGAAAGAAAAGATGGAAGGAAGAAAAGAAGAAAAGAAGGATAAGAAAAAGGGATGAATGGAAGGAGGGAAGGAAAAAAAAAGGAGCAAATACGGAGATGAGGTAGATAACATAAAAAGGAAGAAGAAAGGTCAGAGTAAGGAGGTAGGGGCAATGATTTTGAGTTCCAGAAAGTCAAGAATAGGATCAGGAAGAAAATAAAGGCACTGAACCTTTCCACAAAATGGAGTCTCCAGGAGCAACTCACTGATGAAAGAAGACAGGCAGGCCTTTCAGACAAATATTCCAGGGTGAGAAGGCTACAGGAATGGCTCTTCCAGGAAAAAGAAGGACCCAGGAGCTTAGAAAAGTTTCAGAAAGAGCCAGCAGTAGAGAAGGCTTGGTTTTGAAATCCAGAAAGTCAGGAAAAGGGAGAGATGGAGAATGAAGAGAGGAAGCTTCAAATCTTTCCTGTATTAATAGTTTGGATTTGAATTCTACAAATTAAAGCTAGATCATTGATCCTTTCCTTTTACGTTAAGTCATGGAATTAGAGAATCAAAGAATCTGAGAATTGGAAGGGAGCTCAAGGGCCATAACACATAACAAAATAAATTCCCATGACAGCATAGCTGATAAGTGGACATCCAGCTTCAGTTTACAAACTCTCAGAAGGACAAATTCTACCACTTTTTGAGACATACCAAATTACCTTTAGACACATCTAATTGTGTTTTTTTCCCCCTAATGTGAAGCCTGAAGGATGAGGACTTTTTTGAATTTTCCTTTGAATTTCTGGTGCTTCACACTGTGTTCAGAATCTAGTAAGGGTTTAATAGTTATTTCTTATATTGACAAATTAGTCTTTTGGCGACTTCTACCCATCACTCTTGGTTCTGCCTTCTCAAGCCAAGTAGAACAAGTCTAATCCTTTCTTAGGATGACAGCCCTGCAGATATTTGAAGACAAATATACTTCCCTTCTGTGTCTTCCTTTTTCTAGAGTAAATGTGCCTATTTCCTACAAAAGATGCTTATGAGACAAGGACTTGAGGCCATTCGCCATCCTCTTTTCTCTGTTTTGGCTATTATCTAGTTTATTAATGTCCATCTTGGATTGTGGAACCTAGAACTGGACACAAGATTCTAAATATTGGCTGACAAGGGTAGAGTCCAAGGGGATTATTACTCCTCTATTATTGGAAGCTATGTAGACCAAGATTGTATTAGCTTGTTTTGATTGCTATATCAAACTACTAGTTCATATGAAGCTTGCAGTCCACTAATACCCTCATATCTTTTTCAGAACAATTATAATTGAATAATACTTCCCTCATATTTTCTTATGAAGTTGATTTCTTTCATATCCAAGTGTAGGAATTTATATTTTTTTCTTTACTTAGTTTCATATCTTAGAGTCAGCCCAATGCTCCAGCTCTTCAAGATCTTTTTTGGATACTGCTGATATGCAATGTGTTAGGTTATCTCTCTTAACTTTGTGTCATCTGCAAATCTGATGAGTATTTCATTCATGCCTTTATACAAGTCAATGAAAAAATGTTAAGCAGTACAGCTCTATGGGGCACTCCCCTGGAGACCTCTTGCCACACTCATACTGAATCATTAATAATTACAGTCCCCTCATCTACTAGATTTTATTAAAAAAAAGTAAATGAGGTTAGTCTAACTTGTTCTTGACAAGTATGGCTTTTTGAAACTACCAATTCATTTTTTTTAATTTAAACCCTTGCCTTCTCTCTTAGAATTGATTCTAAGTGTTGGTTCCAAGGCAGAAAAGTAGTAGTAAGGGCTAGGCAATTGAGATTACGTGACTCGCCCAGGGTCACACAGCTAGGATGTATCTGAGGCTAAATTTGAACCCAGGACCTCATGTCTTCAGGCCTGACTGTCTATTCACTGAGTTACCTAGCAGCCCCAGCCACATCAATTTCTATCCACTGAGTCACCTAGCAGCTCCAGCTACTTCAATTTTTAAGTGTTTGCCAATCCCTTCTTTAACAATCTATTGCAGAATTTTTGCAATCATTGAATTCATATCATTTGCAAATTATATTCTTTTCCATTTTTTAAAGCTGGGCAATATTTGCCCTTCTCCAAACTTGCAAAACAGCTTCCATTTTCTGAGTTGTTACAGACCACCAACAGTGACACAGCTATCCCATCTTCTAGGTTTTTTTTTTTTTTTGTTGTTGTTGTTGTTGTTTTTGGAATCCAAGAATGTAATTCTTCTGGGACAGATGACTTGAGTTCCTGAAGAATGTCTGGTTCTCTTATCTCCATTCCTTTCTTATATATCAATTCTTAGTCACTTTTCCCCTATCATTTCTGGTGTAAAATCAGTTACCTTGGCACAAGAAACAAAAATATAACACAAAATGAGTATCATCTTTCATTAGTTATTATCACTTCATCCCTCATCATCAAAAATCTTCTTTATTTGATCTTTGCTTTCTTCCAAGATAACTAAAAAATTCCTTTTTGTTTTCCTTGCCAGCCTCAGCTCACTTTGAGTTTAAGTTACTACTAGTTATTTGTTACTATTTTTATTAAAAAGTATTGTGCTCATATTCATCCTCTGATACCTGCCCTTGCTTCCATCTTCTGTACACTTCTTTTTTTTAGATTTAAATATTTTATTTTTTTTAGAAAAATTTTCCATGGTTACATGATTCTTGTTTTTACTTTCCCCTTCACCCCCTCCATATCCAAAGTATGCTTCTTTTTAAAATCTAAATTAGCTGGTTACTTCCCTTTGCATTCACATTGGTCTTTTTAGATGCATTTATTTTTTTTCTTCCTCACTGGAATTATTTCCTTTCCATTTATCCCTCAAAATTTCATTCTTGAGTATCTTTCATCCCTCCTGATTTCCCTTATAGCTTTCTAGTCCGTTTTCTCTGAACCCTTTAAAATCTTCTTTCCTCAAATCTAGGGTATTTGTTAGATCAAGCCTGGATTTCTCCTTTTTCATCTCAAACTCTTAAAGGCAGTGGTCACTTCCCCCCATAGTTCCTTTCATTCTCTATCTCAGTTCATGAGAATCATATCCAGAATATAATTCTTCCTTCTTGATTTCTTGACTTCTTGAAGGATGAAATTATTATTAACACAAGTGAATTATTAGCTGCTCCACTTTTGACTGAGAGGGAGCTCCTGAAGATATTTGGATAACTGATCTTCTCCATCACTATTATAACTTGCCTCTGTGTCAGTCATGATATTTTCCAAATTCCTCATCTACTTTTCTTCCGGTCTAAGTGGTTTATAGTAAAGTTGTCAAATATATGGCCCATGATACTACTGAGTGTGGCCTAAGCCAGATTAAAATGTAATTAGGAAATATTGAACAAAATACAATGCAATTTAGCGATTGATACATTTTAAAACTAAGTCAGAATGCCACATGCAGGGATCCTTATGTACAGTTTGGTGGTCCCTATTTCTATCTACTGGTCCACAGAATATTCCAATGACAAAATCCCTTCTGTTTCTGTTTTTGTTGACCTTCACCTAAATGCTCCTGTTTTGCCCTTTGTCATGTCTCCTGTTTTTCTTTACATAGAAATCAACATACTTCACAAATATAGAGAACTGGGTTTTTTTTGTTTTTGTTTTTGTCTTTTTTGGTGGGTGGTACTAGAAAGAGCAAATTTTAAGGCCCTGAATGCATATATTCAGCTAGCAGGTGCTGTTTAGAAAACTGAGACACATGAATGACATATTTGGTAGACATACAGAGATTCCATAATTTTATCAACTAATTTTAACTGAGTCTGTCACATTAAGAACTTTACCAGTAATTTCTTTGATATAATTCTAAGTAGGGATAGGGACTATAGAGAGATAGAGAACTCAAAATTACCAGTGAAAGTCAATAACTGAAAATTTTAGCTCCCTGGGTCACCAAGAGGGAAATGACTTGCCTAGGATCACATAGTCACTATATTTCAGAGGCAGGACTTGAATCCAGATCTTCTTGGTTCAAGTCCAGCTCTCTATTCATTAGCCCACACTATTGTGAAATATTATAGAAGCTATTACCCTCATAAAAATCGAAGGATTTTTTTCCCTTATGTTCTTCATTCTCTTGATCGATCTACAATGAACCTTGAAGAGAACTATCTACAAAGCCCTTTAAAATAGACTAGTATGGTCACAGCTAGTATGGCTCAGTGGATTGGGAGCCAGGGCTAAAAACAGGAGGTCTCTGGTTTAAAACTGCCCTTAGGTTCCTATGTGACCCTGGGCAAGTCACTTAATCCCCATCGTCTAGCCCTTACTACTCTTTTGCCTTTGAGGTGATACATGATATTGATTCTAAGATGGAAGGTAAGGATTTTTTTAAAAATAGTCTAGTACTTAAAACTGAAAGTTTGTCTTGTTTCGATCAACTTTTTTTAGCTCTCAGACCATTGGCCCTGCTTCCAGCCCAAACCTCATAGACATCATCTGGAGAAGCAACTCCTGTGGAGATGGGGCCAATCATCTCTACCAGCTGCTAATTTGCTTTTTCTGTGGGTGGTACGAAGTTGGAAGAGACAGTTGAATAAAGAATGATACTGAATTTAAAATGAATTTAGGTTTTGAAGGGTAATAATAAATATCTGTCAGTAACTAGGGAAAGAGAAAATTTTCATGTACTTTCCTAACCTTCAAATTATGATGGTCACTTCTAGAATCTGAGCATGGCTAAGTATAAAATGGGAAGATATGATGAGCATGGCATCATAGAGAGTCATGGCCTTCTTTACATAATACTGACCCAGTTGATACCTTAAATCAGTGGTATGGAAACTATACCCAAGGGCCAAATCCTGTCCATGGCCATAAAAAAAGAAGGACTTTTTGCATTTTAAAATATAATAAAACTTTATTTTAAAAAGTTAAAAAATAAAACAAAACAAAAGAAACATAGTTGGCTTTGGGCCTTAAAAAAGAAAACGAAAGGAAAAGAAAAGACAGTGGGCCAGTTTTGGCTGTAGGCCATATATAGTTTGCCAACTATAACCTAGTGAGATTTCATTTTAGGATTTTATTCCAAAGCTTTTCACCTCAGTTACTTGTCTCTATCCCAAAGGAAAGCAGCTAGGTGGCATAGTAGATAGAGTGCTGGGTCTGGAGTCAGGAAGACTTATCTTCCTGAGTTCAAATTGGCCCAGAAAACACCAAATGGGGTCATGAAGAGTTGTACATGTCTGAAAATGACTAAACAAAAACAATATCCTAAAGAGAGTTAAAATCAACTCCTTGGAAAAGTGATGCGTAAGGATAGGTCTTTGTTTGGACTTTTAGAACCCCAGCCTCCGAGTCAGCTCTGCCTTCCTCCCACCTGGAGCTTACCCAGTGGTGGCCAGCCACACTCATTCTTTTCTCCACACCATTTGGATTATATACTCCAAAGAGATTATGTTTGCACTCATGTGGAAGCACTCTCTAATGAGGCGGGATAAGAACTTCCTAGACCTTCTTATCCTAGAGGACTCATCATCCAAATGAGGCCCCAGAAATTCTGCCCAGGAGGTGGGGAGCATTAATGGAACCTTACTGACATTATTATGAGTTTCAGTATAAATACATCAGTTGCCCATTATTTGCTTTTATTTTGTCACCATCCTACTTCTACTTCTTTCATATTGTCCTGGATACTGAATTAAGCCCCAGAACCCATTTGGTGAGAATGACTTCAAGGGCAACAATGTGCTATATTTAATGGATATGAAGTCTATAAAGAAAGACAACAATTTGAGTTTAGGTTCTTATTGTCTCTCTATTCCTGCCTAACCTTCCACCATATCTATTGTTAGTGTATAGGTAGATGTGACAGACCTACAACAAAAACTGTGACACATTCACTATTTCATGATAAGTATTGCAGACAACTTGGGAGGTAGCATCCAAATGTCTCCCAGTAAGAGTAACTTGCATGGAGTGAGAATTCTGCCAGTTTAGGGAAGCAACAATTCAAGAAGTGATTATTTTAATTCTCCCTTAGCTGCTAGGTGCTACACCACCCTGGGGATCACTTAAGCAACTGTCAAAATATGGGTGTTACAGCAAGTATGGTGTCATGTGTCTTGGGGGGGTGATCCTGGACTTGCTATCAGAATAATGGGAGAGGAAGGTCCAGATATTGTCAGATAATGCATTGATTGAGGTTATTTAATGTATCCTTTGCTTATGTCTGCATCATATAATGCTATGTGTTGTATATAATCTGTGTTTTTCTACAGTATGTTTCTTGGAAGCATTCTAAACTTTTCCTATATTTGCTATTACCATATGTACATAGTTTATGTTTCTGTATGTGACTTATGAGCAATTTGTTCCAATGGCCATGAAGGTGATGGAAGCTGGCACTTCAGAACACTAGGTAGTATAGTAGTTAGAGCACTATCCCTGGAGTTAGGAAGGCTCATCTTCCTGAGTTCAAATCTGGCTTCAGACACTTCTTAGTTGTGTGGTCCTGAGCAAGTCACCAAACTCCACTTGCTTCAGTTTCCTTGTCTCTAAAATAAGCTGGAGAAGGAAATGGCAAATCACTCTAGAATCTTTGCCAAGAAAACCCCAAATGGGATCATCAAAAGTCAGACGTCATTAAAACAACTGAACAACACCCTGTGACCTAATTCTCTGCTTATTATATGCAAACCAGGATATGTAATGCCATGTATTATTTATTATATCAAACCTATAGTCTTGGTTATTATACTCAGTTTTGTTATATATGCTATTGCTATGTCATTCAGTTCAAAACCCACTCTTTGTAGAAAGCCTCTCACAGTTCCCTCTTTTCCGAAAAAATAAAAGAATGTGGGTGATAATAAAAGTATTAATAGTATTGATGGGGTATTCAATAGGTGGTATATAGGTGAGATGATTGACAACTGAATCTCTAGATTCTTAAATATTCTTGGGCCAATAACTTGATCTGGGTAAGGATTTTAGGGAGAGGCTGTTAAGGTGACAACAACAAGGTTTATTAAATTAACAGGGATAGGTAAGGTAAGGGATTGGGATAAACTAACTTGGAAAGGTCTAGATTCCCTCCCACCAAGGTCCAACAGGTTCTCTAAACTGACGTTTCTAATACCCAGCTGCCTAACTCAATCCTATCCAGAGTTTCCCAATGATGGTATTTAAGTAAGGAAAAGCTGGAAGGTGAAACAGGTCCAACTGGGCTGATTGGGAAAGCTGACATTTGTTGTCCTCCAAAGGGTCCTTCAGGAATCCAGTAGATAAAAGCAAGTAATCCAAAATGGAGAGGGAGTAAGGCTTTTGACACAACTGTCCACCAGTGTGTTTGACCTAAAACTCAACTTCTTTCTAGCCAGTGAAATCTTGATGGTTGATGATCCACAGACAGTATATTGAGAGAGCAGAATAGATAATATCATCCAGGTGAAAGTCCAGGGACTAACTGCCAACTCAGCCAGTCACTGACCCAGTGTTCTGGAACTTTTTCTCTGCTTTCTGCCTGTTACCTTCACTTTCCTAATTTCCCTACAACACTTCCAAAGTATGATGCCTTCCTGCTGAGATTATCTTTCATCTTTTTCATATATCTTGTATGGAGTAGAAGGATATCACACAGTAAATCTGGTGTGAAGGCTCACAGAGCCCTTTTCTGGGCACTCTTTCCTCCTTTGGTGTGCACTTGTCCCCCAGTTCTCACTTGTGGCTCCAAGAAGCTATATAGCATGTGCATCATGTGCAGTGGCTACATCTAGGTAAATTGTCTTAGCGGGCAGGATAAACCAGGTTGAGGATAACTAACAGACTTCAAACCCGTCAGTGAATTAAGCATGTGAAGGCTTCCCGCTGTGGAAGGCATGGAAGAGAAGAATTTGTTCCAATAGCCATGAAGGTGATGGAAGCAGGCACTATAGAGTGCTTAGAGCTTGGTTAGACATTGAAGAAGCCAAGAGCATTGTCAACATCCTGAGCCATCATCAACTATCTTGATTTTTGTCTTGCCACTGGACTTAGATGAATCTGGAAGAGAGAGTGAGGCTGATGACTTTGTGAGACTCTGCCTCACTTAAATCCAATTTACGCACAAATCAAAACATCACAAATAATGCCATTTTGGTTCTCTTCAAGAACAAAGGGCAACAACCAATCAACCATCCTTATATCTTGTATTTACATAGTGTTTTGCATAATGTCTTCTATAGTAGAATGTGAGCTCTTTGAGTTTTGATTTTGCATTTTCTAAAAAAGTATTTCCAAAGTTAAGCAGAGTGCCTGGCACATTGTGACTATTTATTTAAAAAAAATTTTAAACCCTAATATCTTTTATATATATATCCTTTTATATTAATTTTATTTGTTACAGGAATAGGCAATGGGGGTTAAGTGACTTGCCCAGGGTCACACAGCCAGGAAGTGTCTGAGGTCAGATTAGAACCCAGGACCTCCTGTCTCCAGGCCTAGCTCTCAATCCACTGAGCGATCCAGCTGCCCCCACATTGTGACTATTTAATAAATGCTTCCTGACTGGACTGACTGTTGAAAGGCAGCATTATGAAATGAATAGAGAGTTGGTCTCAAGGTCTACTGCCAGGAATAGATTGGCTGTTCGACTTTACAAAAATCATTTTATTTTTTAGTGTCCTAAGCCATTTTTAAAACTCTGAATTGCAGAGAAGGGTCTGATAAAAAAAAGAACTCAGAGAGGTAGTATGAGAAGAGTCATCCTCAGTTCCATAGTATTCAATGGAATATTGTGGAGATGAAACAGTCTCTGTCAATAAGCCAGTCAATCAACAAGCATTTATTAAGCACCTACTGTGTGCCAGGCACTATGTTGGAAATATAAACAATGGTAAAAGACAAGTCCCTATTCTTGGGAGCTCACACTTTAATGAGGGAGATGATAAACACCTGTGTACACAAAAACAGAATAAACTTGAAATAATCAACAGAGGAACAGAGGGAAGGCACTAGGATTAAAGAAAATAGGGAAAGACTTCCTGTAGAAGATGTGGTTTTAGCTGGGACTTGAAGAAGCAGGGAAGTCAGGAGGCAGAGGTGAGGAAGGAGAGAATCTGACTTTTTTCTTCATGATTCAATTTAAAAATCACATTCTTTCCCAGGCAACTGGGGCAACAGAACTCACAAGGGTTATCCTGAGAGTTACATCTAGGTGTCAGAGATAATCAAGAAGGTCATGCATGTATTTGCATTAAGAGTGAATGTGATTTACATGCCTTTGCATATCCACATGTACTATGCATACAATTATATAGCAGGAACTGCCTGCTCTTGGGTGATTCTGAACTTCTTTGCATTATTTTGATACTTAAGGTAGTTATTTCTTGATTTTTTTTCCTTTTCTTTGTTCTCTTTCACTTATCTCAGAGATAGCTATTCTAAATGGGAAAAATAGGGCAGAGACAGTGGAGAGAGACATGTGGAACCCAGAGGAGAATGGAGGTGATTGGGGGTCAGATTGTGTGCCAGCAGATATTTTTGCCAGATCATGATTTAACGAAACTGGCCTAGAGAGGTCTGTTTTTGTGTAAAAACAATTCAAGAGTGTGGGCAGGAGGAATGAGGTGAGAAGGCTATGTGACTGAAGAGAGCTACAGGTAACCTGTAATGACCTACAAAAAAAATATGTAGTTACTGTTTTCCCCTCAGTGGTCTGTTTCCTCTTCCAACTTTTCTAAGAAAAAAAGTAAGAAGAGTTGGAGTAAATCGGGAGGAGTGGAGACTGTGATAAAGATGAAGTATATAGTATTTTAAAGAAAAAAGGGTTAAAAAAGGACACTTTAGTTCAAAATTCTTGTTATATATATGAACACAATGAGAGTCAGAGAGTATACTCTTAGAGATCCATCTTCCAAACTTAAGTCTCTTATCACCTAGACTCAGTGATTCCTGTGAGGTAAAACTTATATCAAATCAGTGAGTATTTATTAAGTTCTCACTATGTGTCAGTTGGGCAACTAGTCCTGAGTTCAAATCTAGTCTCAGACACTTACTAGCTGGCAAGTCACTTAACCCTTTTTTAGCTCAGTTCTTCATCAGTAAAATGAGCTGGAGAAGGAAATGGCAAACCACTCTGTCTTTGCCAAGAAAACTCCCAAATGGGGTCACAAAGAATCGGACACAATTGAAAATCAACAGAACAACAAAAATGTGTCAGGTGCTGGGCAAAGCACTGGGAATACAAATGCAATTCTAATGAGGGAAGATAACACATAAAGGAAACTGAAAAGGGAGGATTGGGTACCTACCTATGAGGCCATGGGGGAGAAAGAACCTGAGAGAATCAGGATGGGATCCTGAGGAGAATGAAGGAGGGAACTTGGTTGGTCTAGGTCAGTGGTACTCTAGGTACTACCTTAAAAAGAAAGTTCCTGAAGGAATTGACTAATTAAAAGAAGGGGCTGCAGGGGCAGAGGGATCTTCTAGGATGACAAGTCTAATGGACCATGTGAGATAGAATTATGAAGATCCACTTCCTTAAATTAAGATCTCTGCTAGATCTTGCTTATCTACATTTTTTTTGTTTGCTTAGGAATCTGAGGCCATCAGTTTTGATACTGATCTCTTTCTTATATTTAATATCTTCTGAACTTTTGTGTACCTCAACTGCCATTCTTTCTATAATGTATCTACTCTCTCTATGTGTCACATATGTTGCAGAGCAGATTATTCTTACATACATCAGAGTAGATGTATATATGAGCTACCTCCAGGTCTGGAATTCTGAGATTCTTTTGTATCCAAAAGACTATATAATATACATTGATATAATGTACCGTATTGCCTCTTAATTTAAGGAAATTTACCACAAAGAAATTCCTCTTGCCTAAGTATTTTCTAACAAGTATAAATTCTAAAATTCTATCAATGAAAGATTCATTTGGGTTAGTGGAACAATTTCTCTAAAAAATGCAAGTACCTTTGAAGGTAAAGGGACTATCCATTTGGACGTTAATGTGAATTCATTTAAGTCTGTTTGTTGGTCCATTCGTTCCTTCTTCTTTGCCTCCTTTCCTTTCTCCCTCCCCCTTTCTCCCTTTCTTTCTCTCTCTCAACCAGGGCTGCTTTAGACCTCTCCTTAGGAAGTCTGGTTCCCTGCTCCTGAAAGGTTCACCATTTCAGTGCTTGGACTTAATGTGGACATCCAATTAACTTCAGTCTACCACAACTCAAAATTCCTGATCTCAAAAAATTCACCATCTTTAGTTTTCCTGGTAGGGATTATAGGTATGTACCACCATGCTCTACTCACCCTCCTTAACTTTAAATTATGATTCATTATACTCTTTAAATGGAAGATTTGATAGAGACTACCACCAGCAACAACAACAAAGTAGCTCTGAAATATAGAACAATGTGGTGGATAGGGAAGGGTGTGGATAAGATGCCAAGTCACAAAGCAGGGCAGAGAGTATCCCCCAGACACTGACTGGGTATTGGAATGAGAAATATTTGGTTGAGAAGGTTACTTTGGTAGAGATGCGTGGCGATGTCAGTTTAAGATTCACTTAAATTTTGCCCAACTCAGGTTCTTTGCCCAAGAAAAGAGCGAGAAATTCTGCTTCTCCCACCCCTTATTTTCCCTGTTCAGTCTGGATTTGGAATGTTGTGCTTAAGCCATGGTTTCCTCAGGCCGGAACTTAGATGAATATGATTAATACTATGCTCTGTCTAAAGAATTAAAGCAAGCTTTTTTTTTTTTAAACCCTTGTACTTCGGTGTATTGTCTCATAGGTGGAAGATTGGTAAGGGTGGGCAATGGGGGTCAAGTGACTTGCCCAGGGTCACACAGCTGGGAAGTGGCTGAGGCCGGGTTTGAACCTAGGACCTCCTGTCTCTAGGCCTGACTCTCACTCCACTGAGCTACCCAGCTGCCCCATAAGCAAGCTTTTAAAAGATATGTTAACCTGGGAATTCTATTCTCATGGTTTCTAAGGAACACTGCTTTCCAAATTCTTGACAAATTCTCAACATTTTGAAAAAAAAAACCCAAAACCACTATATAACAGAACCTGAATTTGGAACTGCCTTTTATCCGATTTGCTCTTAGCTTTTAAAGAAGTGACAGTCTTTTGATAGAGGTAAGACATAATTACGTAAAACAGTTAATACATACTTTGTCAGTACTGGGAATTGTTAGAAGAGGTGCCACTCTGATGGGGATATAGCATATACTATAGAGCACTAGTATATAAAGAAGTGATTATCCTGCCAATATTATGGGATCCAGGGGGAGAAAAATGCAGGCACAAAGTATTCTGGAATCCAAAAAAACTGTCCAAGCAGAAGAAATCTCCACCCACCACAGAAAGGTCTCAATCAGTCTAGTCCTTAATACAGTATGATGAATTTGTTTTTTGGACTTTATATTTTCCTTCAAGGCCCAGTTCAAATTCTGCCTTCCACTTGAAGTCTTTCCTGATCCCAATCCTATTCTCCCTACCTGCCCCCACCATTGCCAGGGTCTTTCCCTCAAAGTTAGCTTGTATTTATTTTGTAAAAACATATCTCCATGGCTAGATTAAAAACTCCTTGAGTTCAAGAGCTATTTCACATTTCTCTGTGTCCCCAGCATATAGCACAGTGCCTTGTACAAGTTGTTGTTTTGCAGTCATCATGATCCTATTTGAGGTTTTCTTGACAAACATACTGAAGTGGCTTATCATTTCCTTCTTTCACAAACGAAATAACTGAAGCAAATGGGGTTAAGGGACAAGTCTAGAGTCACACAGATAGTGTCTAAAGCCACATTTGAACCTAGGAAGATAAATCTTCCTAACTCCAGATCTGGCAACCCATTTGGGGCCACCCAGCTGTCCTTATATAGCAAGTGCTTAATGCATATTACATGAAATGGAACTGAATAACAAGGAGCTAGGAAATCGGTTAGAAGGCCATTGTTCCTTACTTTTTTCTTCTTTTTATAAAGGAACTGCCAGACTTGCCACTCTGTTCCTAATTGTTTCCCATTCACTTTTTTAAGCAATATGTTTCATAGCCTCACCACTGAAGCACATTTCTTAAGCCCCTGATTTTTCTTAGTTACTTTGGAATTAGTTACTTTGGAATTCTTTAAGAACACCAGACCAAGCTGCTTGCATTTAATTAATTAAAACACAGAACTGGAATCTGAGAAAAATTAAGTAAACAAAAACAATGTCATGCATCAGAGGAATTTCACAAACATATCTGGTGGAACCTGCTAATTAAGTTTTCCCCTTGCAAACCATTTATCTTTTAACGACTTGCCCTAATACTTGAAGTTTCTTTCTCTTCTTTACCCATTCATTGTGTTTTATTTTCTCAATCTATTTCCAATGAGGCTTCAATATCCCAAACCAAAGGACAAATTAAAATAATATTGTATAATAAAATATCACAGAATATTCTAGTATTAGTTCTTCAAAAAGGCCTGGAGGCTCATTAGTATATTGATAGAACAAATATTGCTTACTTAGAACTAGACAAACAATCTGACTGGGGCCAATGACTTTCCAATCCCAAATAAGATAATGGAGAAGATATCTGAAACAATGAAATATATTTGGTAGTATGCATCTTGCATTTGGGAATCCCATAGATTCTTGAACTTATTGATCAGTATCTGACTCCCTCAAAACATTTAGGTCCAGTGTTTAGGATTGTAGAGTACCAGGAGATAATCTAATTGGTTTAGGGAGTCTAAAGTATGAGGTCTTTGTTTAGTTCCTTAATTCAATCTCCACACTAAAAGTATGAACATACTGATGAACATCTCATAACTTTGGCTCTGTAGTTTTAGCATCAAAGTTTTCTTCCCCTTAGAAATTTTCTACTGCCTTACTGCTATTCCCTATATTAATCCTACTACTATCTCCTGCTTTAATCATTTAATCTCTGTTGTCTACAAATATGCCAAAATCATTACCATCTTTTAAAAAAAAGACTACATCCTACCATTCCTTCTAGCTATTTTACTATATCTCCCTACTTCTCAGCTAAGGTCCTTAAAAGAGCTCTCTGTACTCAGTTCGTCCATTTTCCCTTCCCTCACTCTCTTATAAACCCTCTAAAATATGGCTTCTGATGTTATTACTCAGTCGAAATTGTTCTATCCAAAGTTACTAGTGATCTTTAAATTCCGAGATTTAGTGGTCTTTTCTCAATCCTCATTTGGGTCTCTGAAAAGTTCGATACTAGAGATCAACTTCTCCTCTCTGAGTTTTTGTGGCATTGCTCTCTTTTTCTCTCTTTGTCCTTCCTTTCCTTCCTCTCTCTCACTTGCTGATTCTTCATCCATCTGTGTCATGCTCACTACTTATGGGTATCACCCCAAGGTTCTATTCTGAGGCCCTTTTTTTCTTTCTTTATACTCTTTCTTAAATTTAAATTTGTTCTGTTTGTTCAATTAAAATACACAGTTAACTCCCCCCTTTCCTCTCAGAGGCTCAGCTACCATATATAGATGACTTCCAGATATGTGGATATCACCCTGACCCAACTTCTGATTTCAAGTCCCAAAGAGAAAACCGATTTTTGAATATTTTTTAACTGATTGTCCTGTTGGTATCTCAAACACAACATTTCTAAAACAAAATTTGTTATCTTTTCTCTTGTCTGTCCCTCTTCTGAATTTTTCTGTTATTGTCAAGAACACCCCCATTCTTTTAATAATGTTGGTTTGCAACCTCATTGTCACTCTAGAATTCTTTCTCTTGTATCATATGGCCAATCACTTCCCAAATCTTATAATTTTTATGTTTACATCTCTTATATATGTACATTTCTTTATACTCACGCTCACATAGCCATCACTAGTTTGGATTCTAAGAACCACTCTCTTGGGCTGTTTCAATAGCTTCCTAATTGATTGTTGTAGGTAGATGGTATAGTGGATAAAGCACTGGTCTTAGAATCAGGAACTAGTGGGTCCAATCTTTTACGGGTCTTTCTACTAAATAGTTTCTCTTAATGCTCTAAATGACAGAAAAGTGGATCATGGGCATTTTTTTCCCCTGAGAGTAAATATACTCAAAGCTCAATAAGAGAAGGATGGATCACTCTTTGTGAAGTAAGCAGCCAGTATATCAGTTTGCTCCCTGAGGGGAGTCAGTCTTCAGGATTACCTTGATTCTCTTGTCTTCTACCTAGCTCCAATTTCCAATTATTGGCCTCCTTTGGTTATTTAGGCTGAGAGGGAGACTTGCTCTTCAACTTGTTACCCAAAAAACTTGATAAGGTCTCACTGTGTCGGCTTGCCATTTTCTAGTCACCATAAGCATAAATATCATCTGAAAGACACAAATTAAATGGTAGAATTCTATTTCCCCCCCAAAAGTGCTAACCATGGTATTCTTATAAAGGCCCAGCAGAAAATGTCCCAAGAAGATTGTGGTAGAAGATCCTTGCTTCTGTTATTGTTGGAGTAGGAACAGAGGGACATATCCAAATTATGGTTAGGATCCATAGTATTTTTTCTATATTAAGCTAGGCTCACTTCCATTTTTCTCTGAACCATTTAAAGAACCAATGAGCATAGAAAAACAATCGGAAAACTCTGGGTTGCTAAGGAAACCAACTAATCAGCTTCCATGTGCTCTCAGTTGTGTTTCTGTGGCAGGGTGCACAGGGCTGGAGGCTGAGGGCTCTGAAGACCTGCCATTTCATGTCAGCATGAGTGAGGAGAATTGAGGGATTGGCGGTGATAGAAGTGTCAATAGTTAAAGCTGTAATCACAACTTGAGGAGAGATCAACACCTACTGCACAAGAAGATTTAAAATCCGATAAATAAAGCTAAATGGAGCTGCTATACCGAACAGGGTTGGGAAGCCATGGTTTGCTGGCAATATAGAACATCATTGCATAATGGCTGAACACAACTAGCATGCTGGGTAAGGCAGTGTGAAGCCCAGCCTGCGAAAAGCCAAAGAGGAGATGTGAAATGATTTGACCAAGTTATATTATTTGCAGGTGCCTTTGTGCACTATTGGTCTGGTTTGTAGTTTATTTGGGGTGTGTGGGAAGGTGAAGGCTGCAGCCCAGGATGGCAATTGGCGGAAATGTTGCCACTGATTGCAAATTTGGAAAGATGCCCAATGGAACCAGACTGTGGTCCAGACTCCATAGGTGGCTTCTAGATCTGGCTGGCAAAAGGCATTTGGGAGGAAAAGCTTCACAAAGCCTTTTAAATAATATTTGGGTAATCTTGCTCAGAATGCCAAAGCCCAACCCTGTGACTTATTTGATTGAAAGTAAAGCGGTAGGGGAACGCCTGTGTTGGTGCTTCTGCCAACATAAACACATTTATATGAGAGGGCATGCCAGTGACCATGTAGGTGTGTGAGCATGCCAATCTACACATGCAAAACTCTGTGTGTCTGCAAAGGCAGTGCTGCATAATGGATAAGGCAGAGATTTTGAATCTGGACACTTGTACATCTCTGTGCATGTGGCCATGAAGGCAGCATAGGACAATGGATAGGGCAGAGGATTTGAATCTGGACTCTTGTAGGTCTCTGTGCATATATCCATGAAGGCAGTGTTGGGCAATGAATAGAGAGCAGAAGAACTGAATCTCATTTCCAACACTCTGTGATACATCTCAAGTTCAAAGGACAACTTTTCTCAGCCTCAGTTTTCTCATCTGTCAAATGAACAGATGGTCCATATAAATTCCCTTCCAGCTCTGAACCTACAATCTTATGATCATCACTGCTATCATCTGTATTGCCATAATGTGTAGCAGCTGGCTTGAGCTGGCATCTAAGAAATGAATTCTATGGCTACCACCACCCTCCTTGCCACCAAAGACAGAGAGGCGTGTCTCTGCTGTTAAAGTTACACTTGCTTATTGCTTGTTGCTCTGTTTTCCTTCTTTTTCTGTTACTAGAAAGATGAAATTATCTTTTACAAAGAAAAATCATAGAGATAATCATTTTAAGATAAAATACTAAATACTGAAGTGACTTAGAGCTCCTGGTTGTATTTTTTTTTCCTGGCTGTGTTATTAAATTAAAACAGGGAGTCTATGGGCTTAGAGTGTGTAGGTGTTATCAATTAGGTGAAGCGTTAGCTCTCCCTACAGGCTTCAGTTTCAGTAGCTGCCTAAGAGAAAGGGAATATCAGAAGTCACAAACCATCTCAAAGGATTCATCAAAGACAGCGATTTTCTTTGTCCAAAAGAAAGTCACAAGCTGTCGCCTGGGTCAGTGGTGAGGCTGTGCAAAGCCCTTCTATAGTCGGCATTTTATCTCTTGATTGAGGCTACTCCATCTTTCTTCATCTTTGTCTCTGTTTGCGGTCCCTGGCTACTCATTAAAAAGATTTAAGAATTAAGACAAAACAAAGAGAAGAAAAAAGAATCTGAAATAAAACATCACCCAACACCATAGAAAAGGAAAAGCCAAAAAAACCAAACCAAACCAAAACAACAACAACAACAACAGCAAGATAACTGCTGCTGCCTCTCTGATGACCAGAATCTCTCCAGGGTCTCCCCTACTGAGAGTAAAAATTATGCAGGGGACTCCTGGAAAAATACTTGATTTAATACATCCCTCTCCCCACATTGCCAATGAGCTCCCAGATAGCAGAGCTATAGATGAGTAATCTATTAGCACAAGGACCTGTAACAAAAATAAAAACCACACTTTCTTTCAAGACTGACCTTACTTACAAACATTCCTTGTGTCATAAGTAATATGTACATACATGAAGGATATGTGTTTCGTCGGTGTGGAAGACGGCATGAAAACACTTTCTATCAAAACAAATCACAACCCATTTATGACTTAGATGAATCCTAGGAGTGTGTCTGAGGCACATAGAAGTTAGGTGGCTGAACCAGGATCAGATAATTGCCAGAAGCCAAATTTAATTCAAGTCTTACTGATTTCCAAAGTTATCATACCATCTACCAATGCCATGTTTTCTTCCTATCACATATCATACTTTGAACTAAAAAGAGATGTTAAAAAGAGATCAGTCATGGTAACTCTCCAAGGAGAGTAGTAATAACCCCAGATAAACTTCTATTTCTCAAAAGAGGGATTTCTAGAAATAGCACCAGAGCACAGAGAATTGTTATTATTTATGACATACCAGACAAGTACTGAGTGCTTAATAGACTCTTGAAAAACTTAGTCCCTTTCTTTACTTTTTAAAACTCTTACCTTCCATTTTAGATCAATGCCATATATTGGCTCCAAGGTAGAAGAGTGATGAGGGCCAGGCAATGGGGATTGTGACTTGTCCAAGTTCACACAGCTAGGAAGTATCTGAGGCCAGATTTGAACCCAGGACCTCTTGACTCTAGGCTTGGCTCTCAATCCACTGAACCACCTTGCTGCCCTGAAAATTTAGTCCCTTTCCTTCCACATTCATGGAAATATGATATAGTATATGTAAATTAGGACTATGGGACATTCAGCTAAGGACCTGGCTCTTGAGATGGACTGTGACAGAGGTGAGATAGGAAGCTATTTCAAGAGTGGGGTGAAAGCCCAAATAAACATGTGAGATTCAAAGGAAATGAGAATTAATAATAGTAAATAACATGTAAACTACATGAATAGTATGATAAGGTTTCCAAAATGTTTTCACATGTTATCTCATTTGATCCTTCCAATAACTCTGTACATTAGGTTCCATTGTGATCCCTATTTTAAAGATGAAGAAACTGAGAGAGAAAGCATTTAGCAAAAAAGTCGTTCAGCTCTTGTCTATGGGAGTATTCGAACTCAGATCTATCAGAACCAGTCCAGTACTCGATCCACTGTGATACCATTTCTACCCAGGAAAGCAATCCAATGATGGTAGGAGGTGTATGGGATAAAGGATGACCAGGGGAATGGAGAGAAGTAAATTTGAACTCTAGAATATGAAAATCAGGAAAATGACCTAGTATTCGCTATATTCATTTCCCATGACAGTCGAAAATGGGCTATATGTTCTTGAATGGTACTAGAGAAAATGAGACATCTTTCCTCCACTTCAAAAAATGGCTAATTCCATATACAGACTACTTTGAATCTACATTGTTAGATTTCTCTGAATCTGTTCATGTTTTTCTTCCTGCAATTAGACCTTTGCTGGGTAGGTTTCATGTACTCTCACATGGGCACATACTCAGGAAAAAGGAGGTGACATTTAAAATTTAGATACATGCCAGCCCCACAGCAGCACACAGCATATACGTGAGTCTGAGGGGCCTCATCTTATCATTAGCCAGTTATTCTACTGGTTGAATATACTCTGCTGGTCTCCATTCTAACTGTGTTTGTCCCTTAGACAATTGAAGTGTAATCACTCTGGACCATGGAGATAAAAATTCACCCAGGAGAAAGTATATGTAAGTTATTCATCTTGGGAGTCCACTAAAATGAAAGCAAATCCATTAAGTATTTATTAAGTGGCTTAAGGGCAAAGCATTGTGCTATAGACATTAGATAAAATTATGAAATGAAATTGTTCCTGCCCTCAAGGAACTTACATTCTGCTTGCAAATCAACAAAGAACTTGCACCCAAGGAAAAGAATCCAGCCTACTTTAATGAAGCATCTACAAATTGTTCATAGTGTTGTGCTAGGTGACCCAGGAGAAAAAAGACTAAGTAGATGTGGCTCATTCTCTCAAAGACATCACAGTATATTAGAAGGATATGCAGGTTGAGACATATACAAATTAACAATAATGAGATGGTCAAACTCAAGTGCTGGACTAGAACTAAGGAGAGAAAGATCATCACTGGTCAACTACTGGGTAAAGGGAGAGGGGAAGAGAAAATTATAACCATCATTAGAGATAAACAAATAATTAAAGACCCTATTGAGAAAGTTGATCTATGAAAAGACAGTGGCTAGTGTATGAAATTTTTGGTTGAAGCAGAAGGAAATGGTCAGGAGTGACAATGAGAATGGTCAGGAGTGATAACAAAGAACTTGAAACAAAGCTGGTGCTCATCAGTTGGGGAATGGCAGAAAAAAACCAAACAACTATGGTATGTGAATGGAATACTACTGTGTGGTGATAAATTATGAATTTAAATAATTCAGATAAATATAGGAAGATTTATATGAATTAATGCTGAGGGAAATTAAGAATGCCAGCAAAATAACCTTTATATATGACTAAAACAACTTGAATGAAAAGATCACTAGAAGGAAGGTGAATTCTGAGCAACTGAAATATTTATAATGGTTCCAGGGAACAAATAAGGAACCATTCTTAGGAATGGCATTCAAATCCTTCCTTTGTCACTCAAATATACCTGGGTGACCATAAACAAATCATTTATGCATCTTAGTTTTCTCATCTCTAAAATGGTGAGAGGGTCTGGAAAAGATGGCCTCTAAGGCTCCTCTGCTCTAGATCTACAGTCCTTTAATTCTATGATTCTAAGAGATAGGAAGGAATTTGGCTCCCTCAGCACAAGAAATACAACAACTTCTCTCAAAATATAGTAAAATGAATTGAACTGTAAAGACTGAATGCCTGTACTGGTAGGTGGCTCAAAGGATAGAGAGCCATGCCTTGAGACAAGAGGTCTTGTGTTTCAAGTCTGATTTGAGACACTTCCTTGATATGTGATCCTGGGGGAGTCACTTAATCTCCATTGCCTAGTCCTTACTGCTCTTCTGCCTTGGAACTGACTGATGCTCAGTATCATTTCTAAAACAGAAGGTAAGGATTTAGGAAAGAAAAAAGACAATGTCAGACCTTATTGACCTCTTCAGCAAGATACTCAAAGAAAAAATTGTCCATTGCTCAATAAAGAGCACAGGAAGACAATGTGCTGAACAGAGAGGCAAACTCATAAAACAAAGGTAGGGAAAAGAATACTGATCAAATGTTTCTTTGAACTATATACTTCACTCAAGGCAGTCATGTTTTTCCATAGCTACCATAGAAGCACATAGTACATGTTTCTTGATTTTATGTAATCATAGATGTAGGACTAGAAGGAACCTCAGAGAAACCTTGTTTTCTAGTTGAGGAAATGAAGACTAGAGAGAATACATTTCTAGCAAAAGTTTATAAAATTAGTAAAAGGTAGAATTGGAATTTGAAACCAGGTCCAGGGTTTGTTTCATTATCTATTTTCTGGAATCATTATTAGTTTGTAAGTTTTTATAAGTTTTCAGTGGCTGAGTTTATTCCCTTTTTAGTGGTCTTTTATATTATTTTAATTATAAACATTAAACTCAAAATAATTAAACAAACTGTCTCTTCATTTGTACCTGATGTCTTTGAAATTGATTTAAATTAAAGAAATTAGAGAAAAATACTCATCTGAAAGCTTGTATTGCCCTTTTTTTTAACATGGTAAGCTAAACTACAGGTGGAACTTAAAAGGAATCCCTTGTGTAGGACATGATAGGTGCATAACACATAACCAGTGCCTTTTTAAAAAGTTATAGTGGTATAAAGAGATAGTCAAAAGCGAGATGCTCAATAGTCAAGTATGTGACTATTTTATTTGATTTCATCCAAAAGCTCACTACTTTTAGTGTATCCTCACTGAACAAATGAAGGAAACAAGGAGATACATTTTAATTTGAAAAAGATTGGGGTGGTTTTTAGAGACCCCCAAGGTCAATAAGAGTCAACAGTGTAATGTGCCAGTCAGAAAACCTAAGATGGCCTTAGATTCCATTAAAAGGCATGTAGCTTCCAGGAATAAGGTGATAGATAGCTCCTCCATTCTACTCTATCCCACTCAGACTATACTTATTCCATTCTGAGCACTGAAATTTAGGGAGGATATTGATGAACTAGAGAGCATTCAGAAGAGGTGAAAGACTTTTTGTCTGTGCCATATATGGCCTGAGTGAAGGAAGTAGTGATATAAACCTAGCGAAGACTCAGGATAATATTCTAACTTTCCAAGAGCTCTCATGTAGAAGGGAGGTTAGATTTATTCTATTTAGCCCCATAAGATGGAATTGAGAGCAATGGGTAGGTGTTAGAAAGAGGTGAATTTGGGCTTCATGTCAGGAAATACTTCTTAACAATAAAATATTTATTTTGACAAATTTAATTAATTTTAACATAAATTATTTAAAATAAGCTATCCTAAGGTGACATGGACCACATTTGGAGGTTATGCATTCATTTTGGACTTTAACTTCAATACTTCACTACAATCCTCACCCCCATCCCTCACCACCTTTCAGCTTTCTTTTGTATGTTGTCTTTTTCCTCATTAGATTGTAAGCTCCTTCATAACAAGGGTTGTCTTCCCTTTTCATGTTTCTATCTTGAGTGTTCATCACAGTGCTTGACACATAGTAGGGACTTAATCAGTGTTTATTGGCTACTGACTAGTAGATTCTTCCTCATAGTAGAACTTCAAGTAGTGCTTCTCAGGGATATTGTAATAAAGATTTTTTTTTGTGGGACATGGGCTAGATAAAATAAATGCTTTATTCCTTTCTAAATCTGAGATTATTAGAATATTGGTAAGCTATGATTGCACATATAAAATCTATATCAGATTGCTTACTGGCTTGGAGAGGGGGAAGTAGAGGAAAGGAGTAAAAAAGTTTGGAACTCAAAATTAAAAAGAATATCTTTAAACAAAAAACCCCTCAGGAGGCATCTTCTCAATCAGTGGACTTCAGAACTTTTTTCACTAGTTGTTTGAGCCCTAGACAATCACGTCGAACTTGGTTGCAGGGACAAATTAGACAATAATGACTCTAGACATTCAAAGTGGCATTCAGTCCTCACACCCTGAAAGAGTCTTCTGTCTGCCTGGAGGATATGATGCTCTTTAAATAGGACTTGAAGGTCTTCTGGCCTAAAAGACACTCCACCAATGGATTCAGATCCCTTGACAGACTTTTCCTCTTTAAAACTAAGAAAGATGGTTCTTGAGCTCTGGGGATCCTTTGGGCATTTTAAATGGTAACACCTGGCTGCCAGCATTCATTTGTAATAACTTTCTCCCCTAGGGGCAATTTCTGCTATTGCTTCTGACCTTCTTAGCTTTACCTATCTTCCTTGTATTACAGTTCTAATGATTTCACATTGGCCATCTACTAGCAACTCTTACTTTTTTGCATTCCTTTTATATAATCTTCTTTCCTCTTCTTCCTGCTATGGTGAAATACCTCTAGCATGCCCCACTGGGCAGTTCCAGTCTCATTATCTATTCTGATTTCCCTGATTCATCTTATATTCTTTTGGCAAAACTCTAGCCTAGCCCTCCTCTCTGAGTAGCTCTCTCTCTGATCCCTGCTTGTCTGATCAATACCCAAAACTATCTCTCAATTTTGAAATATAAGTTATTGACCCATATTTGACAGACCCTAGTCCTGTAAAGGTGCATTTTGTATTATTCTAGGACTAGCACTCCTGCTATTCCTGACCAACTATTAGCCACCTAGTTTCCAGGCTCCATTATGCCAAGAATCAGAGTTCTTTCTGGCACCAGAGGGCCCAGGGAGAGGAGAAAAACATTATTATTTTCCTAATAAAATATAGAGTTGCTATTAATATAATTTTCTATTGCAATTATAATCTGTTGTAAGCTGCTCTGCAGGGACTGTATGTAATTCTCTCTGGTGCAGTGTCTAGGATGCTGTTGGCAGTCAACAAATGTTTAGTATAGGTAATAATAATAATAATGACAACTTGATGATTAGAATTTTTGCAGTAATATCTAGAGTTAAGACCTTACAGAAACTCCTTTCCTGTAGTTCCAATTTCTATGTCTCATTGTTTATAAATCTTCCAATCTTGAAAGTACATTTTTTTGTATTCCCATTCTGATTAGTCTATTTGGCAAACACGAATGTTTTTGTGTGATTTCTCCCCTTGTGGACCTCAAAGTTAAATGCCTTTCCATTTGCTTCTTTATTTGTCTACCAAAATCACTGGTGATGTCAAGATAGCTCAATATAGGGAATGTCTTGGTTAGCTGATGCTTCAGAAGTTGCAGAGACCAGACTCAGATGAGTATTTTCAAGGATCAGCTGAAGCACCTCTTCCTGCGTAATGCCTTTCATAATCCCTCAGGTCACAAGCACCTAGCCATTCCCATTTACCTTGTATTTATTTTTATATGTTTTGAATATGCTTACATATGTGTGTATTTATGTATATATATGTTTATGCATGCATAGATATATACACACACATGCACCCCTAGGGCAATAATCCTTTTATTTTTGTCTTTGATATCTTAGTGCCCTAGAACACTAGCAGGTGCACAGGAAGCATATCATAAATGTTTATTGACTGAGTGACCTCCATGTTTAATTGCTAAATATAAAAATAGCATGTCTCTGCCTTTATTTTCTCAACAGGAGACTGATCAAATTGTTTTAAAAAGAAAGAAAAGGCATTCCTTACTAACTTATTCTTTCCTGCCAGATTTTAACTAAATTTGATACATCAAGGCTCTAAGACTTCATCAATGTGGAACTCCCTCCAATAAAACAGTTATTCATTCATTCATTCATTCATTCATTCATTCATTCATTCATTCATTCATTCATTTGTTTCATTTATAACTTTCTCATCTTAGAGAGTTGCGGGCAGCTCAGAGAGAGAAGAGGTGTAGTCCCACAACTATAAATTGTTGAACATAGGCACCTGAACTATATTTAAGGTCCAATATTTTTTCTGCCCTGGCCCTCATACATGAGCTCTAGTAAGGAAACAAAAATCCGTAGAAAGGATAGATCCAGGCATTTTACATTTCATGTTTATGCAAGAGGTACACGGAATGTAACAAGAACAGTGACTCCTTCCTTTCTTTCATTCCCCCCATCCTCTTCCCTCCAATGCTCATGATTTCATCCATGTAGGGAATTCCCACTTGTGGAATCTCCTAGTGAAGATGCAGATTATCAACTTCTCTGTAGCTTATCATTTGAGAGAGTTCCCTGGAACATGAAGAGTTTAAGTAACTTCTCCATGGTCACACAGCTGGTAAGTGTTAGAGTAGGGATGTCAACTCAGGCCTTCCAAACTCAAAGACTGGCCATGTCATGCTGTCTCTCATTTCCATGACCATAATGTTTAGCTGAAAAATAATGCTTTGTATTTGATAAAGGAAATCATGAGTTTTATTGGAATTAAATGAATATTTGTGAATCTATAGAATAATTAATCAATTTGTCTTTCAAATGTATTTAATGAATATGTGCACAGAAAATTGATTCAGAGAATTTCCATGTTAAAAGAATCTTGGAAGTTTATTCTATACAAAATTAATTCTATTGCTATCCTTAATAATTAGTAATTCATTTAAATAAACATTTATTAAGCAACTAATACTTGATCTGATCATGCTGTTCCCCCATTGAAAAACTATTGGTGGCTTCTCATTGTTTCTAGGGTAAGATAAAAACTTCTTCACTAGATTTTAAAACTCTTGACAATTTGACTCCAAATTACCTTTCTGCATTCACTTCATATTTGTCCAGTCATTTCAGTTACATCTAACTCTTTTTGTCACCCCATTTGAGATTTTCTTGACAAAGATACTGAAGGATTTTGTCATTTCCTTCTCATTTTACAGATGGGGGAACTGAGGCAAAAAGGGTTAAGGGACTTGCTCAGGGTCATATAGCTCTTAAGTGTATAATGTCTGTAAATAAAGTGAAACTATCACAGTAGTTATAAAAAGGGTCTTTAATCAGAGCAGGAAACCACACAGCCAGAGTCATGGGATTTTCAATGAATTATACAAAGTAGGGAGTTTATATAGAAAAGGCAGGCATTAATCTGGTTAATTGAATTCACTGGAGCTTGGATAATTAAGATGTGATTGAAGTTTTGATTGTCTTCAGCTGAGTTCTAGTTTGAATGATTGACTTGGGGATTTAATGTTTGATTTGGAATAAAGGTTGGGGGGGGGATTCTTGTGGACCAGGTTTTAAGTCAAATTTGAACGTAGATCTTCCTCCCTCCAGGTCCGGTACTCTGTTCACTACATCACCTATTGCATGCTCCCCAAACTCAGTGCTCCATCTCCTGCCTCCATGCATTTTCCAGATTATTCCAATCCTGAAATTCATAAGGGACTGGACCTAAGATTTTATTGCTATTAAGGAAACTCTCTACCAATGTTGTTCAATACCTCCTCTGCAAGTCTATAGTTTTAAAGTTGCTTGAGAGGTGAAGGCACTGAAAAGTTAAAGAAATCTGAGAGTTGATGGGATATGTGTGAAAATAAGACACAGAGGTTAAATGACTTGCCTAGGGTCATACACGTGGTACATATGTGAACTGAGATTTGAATTCCAGGTCTTTCTTAATCTTCCTCAAATTAGGCAAAGGACTTTATTTCTCTATGCCTCTGTTTCCACACTTATAAAATTGTTGAATTAGCTGACATTTGATGCTACAGACCAGGCTAGGTCACACACAGGAAACAAGGTTTTTCTCCCTCATTTTATAGGACCCTCATTTTATAAATTTTGGTTCCTTGTCTCTTCTCCTTTTCACTGTGTCCTAGTTGACTTGACCTCCTCCTGTCTGTTTCTCATGGATCCAGTTAACTCTTCAAGCCCAATGGTCTTTTGGGATCGAATGCCTCACATGTGGAGAAATCTTATTCACTTGGTCTCACCCCAGGATCAAGTCCCCTGTTGCCAGTTTCATTCTAAATAAGTACAGCTGAACCCATTTTCCTATAGCGGTTTCCATTTCTCGTTAGAGGTCATTCTTTTCACTCTATTCTGCATCTCATTTCACAAGAACTATGAAATTTCCCTCTTTGTCCTGTACAAGAATCCTAACCAAGGAAACAGACTCTCCATGTACTCCTAGCTGTGGAACATGAGCCAAATTGATGTCTAGGTTACATTTTCTCCCGAATGAATGAAAATTTGGCCTCAGTAAAGATAACAGCAGCTGCTAGAAGGTAGATTGGTTGCCCTCCCTGTTGACAGCATGACACGGATGTTGTGCCCATTTCAACACCCCTTTGTGCCATGGTAGGAACCCTGAATTTGAGGCAGCCAGCCAGTGCTCCCAGGAAGGACACCATAGCTTTGGCTTCCACATGCCAGCCCGGTTGTGAAAACTAGAGTTTCAAAAAGCTGACACTGACAGTGCATTATGTTAAACTAGAGGCAAGACCTTCCATAAATTAAAAAGGATTTTCTTATGCAATGTGACACAGGGTGATTCAATTTGCCAGGAGAGGTGCAACTGAGTCTTTTGAAGGGGAAAGTGCAGGTAGCTTATGTTGAAAGTGTCTTGTCAAGAAAAATACTCTGTATAATAAATGTATTCTTTTAGGCTCTAATAAACTAGGAACTGAAACAGGTTAATTGACAAAATGATACTTGTCTCCCGCTGTCTCTGCCATGGCCGTTAAGGCACATGTGGAAGCCAGGGATCCTGCTGGGCTGCCAAAGGTGATTATCCTAACAGGTTCTCCTTGCCCTCAAGTGTGTGTAACTTCGAGAAACCAATTATGCTGGAACCTCACCATAGAGCCAGATTCAGTAAGAGGCAGGCTCATCACAGCTCCATTCAAGCCAGTTCAGGAAAATTCAGTGAGACTTTATTAAATACCTACTATGTGTGGGACACAGTGTGAAGCTGAGAATACAGAGTCTCACCCCCCCTAAAAAAATGAATAGCTCTCTGCTTGAGGAGCTTAGCTTATAACCAGAGGGAAGGAAACACGTCCAGAGATAAATGAGTACAAAATATACATAAAGTGAAAACAAAGAAGGGTAGCCTGACCTAGATGCAAAGAGAGCTAGATCTTGAAGTCAGGAAGACCTTAAGTTCAAGTACTGCTTCTGACACATAATGGCTATGTGACTCTACTGTTTTTCACTCCTTAGAGTCCCAAGTAGTTCTTGAAGATTTTTAAGGTTTTTTTTTTTTAAAATTGTAGACCTGCCCTGTTGTTTAGTTCCCTTTCAGACACATCCCACTCATCATGACCCATTTTGAGGAATATCTTGGCAGAGATACTGAAGTGGTTTGCCATTTCCTTCTCTTCCTCATTTGACATTTGAGGAAACTGAGACCAACAGAATGAATTGTAAAACAAAACAAAATCCTTACCTTCCATTTTAGAATCAATCCTGATTATTGGTTTCAAGGCTAGGCAATTGGGATAAGTGACTTGCTCAGTCACACAGGTTAAAAGTGTCAGAGATCAAATTTGAACCCAGGTCCTTCATCTCTTGGCCTGGCTCTCTATCCACCGAGCCACCTAGCTGCCCAAGGAAAATTAACTTCTAAGAGAGATTAGGACAAGGCCTCCTGAACCTTGAAAGAAACTAAGGATTTCAGGAGTTAGAGTTAAGGAGGGAGAGCATTTCTGGTATGGAATGTCAGTTATCAGTGTCTTTGCTTACTGGTGGCTTGTTAATTGGCATGAGCCCTTAGGACAATATTCTAGGGAGGTCTGATAAGTTAAACCCAGAATGGTATGCATGCTAATACTCAGTACAAGAAATTTTGCTTCCCATTTATGTTGAAATTTGATTTCTCCAAAGTCCTTTGATGACAACAAATACACTAATCCAAATCAAAGACTTGTGGCAGGGCAGGTTGGAATCTTTTGCTGATGAGGAAATGGAAATAAAAGTAATCCCATATAGGGAGTGAGTTTAGAGCTTTCAGTGCTAGAGTCACTAACTTTATGACATAGAATGGAACCTGGTACTTGGTTGACTTTTGCCCCCACTGATAAATGGGTAGGGCCAAAGAAACAAAAATTCCAAGCCCCAGAGCTACAATCTTAAATATTCTAGTTATTACTTTCCCATGTAAGGAATGTGATCAGTTTAACTCCATTATTTCCTGTGATTACTTTAAGTATATAAGTACTTTAGGTATCTCTTATCTTTTAGAAATCTTAAGTATCCTAGTTTCTATTTCCCCCAATATAATTGTGATTAGTTTAACCCCACTGATTCCCTTGAGTTTTCTTTTTCTGTATACCTTTTTCTGTTTATTCTGAGTTTTTAATTTGATCACTGATTTTTTTTTTTTTTTTTAGCTCTGGTCCTTTCATCAGGAATGCCTAGAATTCCTATATTTCATTAAATGTCCATTTCTTCTTCTGAAGTTAATGTAACTACTAACATTTAAAAAAATTTATTTTGTTCTGTGTCATCTGGATATGGTGTGAATTTGTATGGGCCAGGGAAAGGAGGTGATACCATTTTGCATTTATTACTTTGGGCATTTTATTTTGGTGACTTTGAATAGAGGAAGTGGAAATAGAAGATTTGACTTTTTTAACTTCATATGTAAGCATTGTTGGGAGAAATGTTAACTTGAAGTTAAACATAATAATACATTTACTACAAGGAAAAAATGCTCAATTTCTCTGGGTAGGTCATTTTTGGTTGTAGGTATATATCCTTTGCCTTGCAGAATATCATATACCATACCTTCCAATCCTATAATCTACATTACAATCCTTTGACAAGTTGTTAGGTCCTGTGTCATCCTGATTGTGGTTCCACAATATTTGAATTGCTTTGTTTTTTAATCTGGTTGCTCATAGTATTTTCTCCTTGATTTGGGATTTCCAGATTTTAGCTATAATAGTAGAGGGATTTTTAGATTCTGGATTTCTTTTAGGAGGTACTAGGTAAATTCTTTCTATTTCTATTTTCTCCTTTTGTTCAAGAACATCAGGATAGTTTTCTCTGATAATTTCTTTTAATACAGTGTCTAGGTTCTTTTTTGATAATGACTTTCAGGTAATTCAAAGTCAGTCATTTTTCCAGGAAAAGAGTTTAACTTTTCTTCTACTTTTTTTCATTCTCTTGAATTTGTTTTTTATTGTTTTCTACTATCTCATGAAGTTGTTAGCCTCTATTTATCCAATTCTAATTTTTAGGAAGCCATTTTTTTTGAGGCTTTGAATTTTCTTTCTTAGAGAGTTACTTTCCAGTTTGAGATATTATGTTTCTTTCTTTAGAGAACTGTTTTCTTCAGTTTTTGTTTTGTTCAGTTGTTTTTGTTCTAAGGTGTTGATTTTTTCTAAATTTTCTTTTGTAATTAAAAAATTATTATGTGTTTTCTATCCTTTTTTAGAGCTTTCCCAAGGATTCATTTTGGGCATCATAGCCTTTTACATTTTCCTTTGAGGCTTC
The DNA here is from genome assembly GCF_016433145.1 of Gracilinanus agilis. Classification (NCBI taxonomy): domain Eukaryota; kingdom Metazoa; phylum Chordata; class Mammalia; order Didelphimorphia; family Didelphidae; genus Gracilinanus; species Gracilinanus agilis. Next base: position 443,049,215 of record NC_058133.1, on the reverse strand, counting down.
ATACATTTTCATTTTTGTATTGCTGTCTTCTTCTGAGTTTATTTTTTGGCTATCTCTCTGGTTGACATGTTTTTTCTCACATGAAACTTTTTCTGTTTTTGGTTCATTTTGAGGTTACTTTATCCCTTGATTTGTGTTTATGCTGAAATTTACCTCTGTTCTTGTGGTAGAGGGAGTATTGCCTTGCTCTTGTGTTGTTCCTGGGGATGGCTTAGTTGTCTTGGTCTCAGATTCAGCACTCTGTAGAGGCAACCTGGTTGGTCTACTCTGTGAAGGTTTGTTGATATTTCCTTCATCTGGAGTTGGATTCCAGCTAATCCCACTGGGCCTGGACCTTGTTGGACTGAGTCCTCCCATTGCTGACCATGCTAGGCCATGCCCAGCCTCTGTTCTGGCTGGATTAAACCCGGCTGCTTTCCTTCTACTGCTACTTGTTCTATATTGCCTTGCTTTCTGCTCTCTCCCTGCTGAGGCTGAATTTAGCTGACTGGGTTCTTTTCCCTGAAGTTTGCACTATATTATTCTGCTAAGGCTTGTTCAGTGATCCCTCCTTATACCCCAGTGAGATAAATCCTCATTGCTACTTCTTGATGTTGTTCTGAGCCAGAGCACTGCTTCACCCCTTCTTCTGTTGGTTCTACCACAGCAGTACACATTGTCAGGAATTTTTGTTCTTCTTTGATCATTTGGAGGTGGGTTGGCAGGCTTCACATGTTTCTTACTTTGCCATCTGGGCAAAGTCACAGAGTTGGTAAGTGCAGGAGATAAAATTTGAACCTATATCCTCTGCCTCCAAAGTTTCTTTCTACTCTAGGTGACCATAGCCAAATCATTTAACCTCTGAGAGAGCCTTAGGCTTCTTATCTATAAAATGAGGATAACAATACTTCTTAGTGGCAGAGTGGCTTGCATATTGGGCAGGAGTCAAGAAGCCCTGACTTCAAATTCAGCCTCATACATTTACTAGTTGATTGACATTGGGCAAGTCACTTAACCTCTACCTGCCTCAGTTATCTCCTCCCTATTTCACCCCAGTAGCTATGATTGCTGCTTCTATATAACAATAAGAAGTAGACCTGACACTCACTCTCAAGACTTGTTTTGTTTCTTTTACCTAATATAAATGACCAAAGATTGATACTGAGATAGCTGTTTCCAGCTTTGGAAGCTACCTTTTTGAAGCAGAGACTATTTGTTTTTTATCTATGGATTCCCATTGAACAGTGTTTTATTCATGGCAGGTGTAATATAGAAAATGGCAGGATGGGAATTCCTGTGGGATACAGGGTCAAGCCTCACCCAGAATTCCAGGGGACCCCCCCCTGGAGAACTTTGGGTGAGGGGGCAGTTGGTAGGGAGTTAAACAGTTGATTTCTGGAAGTTGAGGTGAGCAGGTCTCTCTGCTCGAGGTTCCTGGCCTGGGAGCCATAGTGGCAAAAGCCATTGTAGTTTCTACTCAGGAGTTTGCCTGTCTAGTGGAATTAGACCTTCATTGCAATAGCATTTTATTATTCATTTAGGTATTTAGATATTAGGAGTAATTACTTTTAGCTTTGAGGGCAAGTTAGCTAAAGGTCTGCCACTCCCTCCTGGGGAGGGAGGGGCAGTTTCTACCTAACTGATCAGGGCTTCCCAGTTTATCCAAATCCTTGATATCCCTTCCCTGCCTTCCCCTTCCTTCTTTTATCAATATAAGTTTTATCTTTAGTAGCAGTGCCTGGGTATTATTTGGGGATACTCACTGCAGCCATTAAGCTTGGTTCCTGTCAGTTGCCAGCCTAAGGAGTCAGACCCTTCTCAGTCCTTAACATCAAGAGATCAAGCTTCTCCTTTGTCCCTCAATCAGACCTGTGGGGAATATAAGTTTGAGAAAGGGAACATCATTAGAGATTAGTTTAATTGGGTCTTGTTAGAAGTCTTTGCCTTGTCTCCATTTCCAACTGAAAACCAACTGCTTGGGGGGAGGCGTTTGAGAGCAAGGAGTACCTTACTTCCTCCCTACTCACTCAAGCCTGTCAGTGGGGGAGAAGTGAGTCTTGCAGGCACCTGGCCCTGGCCTTCCCTATATCCCTGTTATTACAAACATAACACAGGTAATTTATAAAAGTCAGTTGAATTGCCACAAGTCACTTAACCTGTCTGCCACAGTTTCGTTAGCTATAAAATGGGGATAACAATAATACATATTTCCCAGGTTGTCCTGAAGACCAAATGAGATAATATTTTTAAAGTCCTTAAATAGTGTCTGGAAAATAACAGATACTTAATAAATCCTTATTCTTTTCCCCTTCCAAATGGATTTCAGAATAGGATCCTTATAGGCTAGGCTAGGAAAAAAAGGGAGATTTGTCCAGACATGTCATGTCATGGAAGATATTTTTATTCTTGGTTTCAGGGTTCTTGTCCTATAGCCCAGTCCCTCAAGACCAGTTAATAATCTATTTAGTGGTTCCCAGGCTCCATCTCTGACCTTTTGCAGTTCATCTTGACCCTAATTCCAGTTTGAGAATTCCAGTCCCCCAGATATCCTCACCCTCCACCCTTAACACCTGAGCTCATAGACTAAATCTCACCCAATTGGAATTGAGAGAAAGGGCTTGATAGTGAATATGCCTTAATGGGTAAAATATTTTTTCCTTGTCTAATTCTTTATTCCTCTGTCTCATAAAGGATTGGGATAAGAATATATTATTAAATGATGAAAATCCACTCACCAGTCTCACAAAGTTTTGTAGGCAAAGAGGTAGAAAAATAAGGAAACATACAGGTTTCTTCTTTAAAAGGAAATAATTTAGTTTGTCAATTTTTTTGCTGTCCCAGTTTGGCCAAATGTATTTCTTTAGAGCCACAGAACAAGTAGGAGATAGTTCCTATGGGGATGGAAGAACAAGTGAATACGGAACACTAAACCCACCACCCATCAAGAGGCTCTATTTTTAGTGCAAAATAGTAGGATTTTTGAGACCAATGATGTCACTAAAGACATTTAATCACTCCAGTGGGATTAAATTGAAAAGTTATCAAAGCAAATGGTCTCTTATAACTTTCATTTAAATATCTGAAAGAAGAACTAGTCCTTCAAGGTCAGGCTCTCACTTTTGAAAAGTGACAGCTAGTTTGATGAACACATCTGTGCAAAGATCTTGGTGAGTCATGTGGGGGAGGTGTTTGTTACTCATTGGATTGTAGGATATTAGAGTGAAGAAGGGCTTTTTATAGGGAACAAACAGTTCTGCCCCCTCCTTTAATGGAGAAGGAAACTGAAGTGCCTTCCAGGTAACACACTAACACATTAAGGAACCCTTTTCCAGGTAATGCCCTCCTAATTTTCTTGACATCTCTTGAATGGATTATGCTTCATCTCTTCCCAGAATCCTCTTCAAGATTTCTTCTTCAAGAGACAGCTCAAGACAGAACCTTCTACAATGAAGACTTTCCTGAAAATGCCTCTCCCCCAGCTATTAGTGCCATCTCCTCAAAGCACCTGCTATCTATTTGTAGGTATATACCTCTATGGGTACATGTTGCCTTTCCTGAAAGAATGTGGCCTCCTTGAGATTAAGTTGAGAGTAAGAACTGTTTCATTTTTGTTCTGAATCTAGTCTGCCTGATACAGTGCATTAAGTACATAGTAGGACCTTAATAAATGGCTTTGATTGTTTAATCAACAGAATGCTTCCAAAGACAAGAACAGCAGGCCAGAGAGCAAAGTCACAATTATCTATTTTTATACTTGGGACAGATATCACCAATTACTCCAGGCAATGAGGTGGCACAAGGCTAGAAGTAGGGATTGGGGAGGGATAGTCTTCTGAGGAGCTCACCTGTATAATGGCCACTGGGGAAGGAAGTGAGCCTTCCCTCTGGTAGTTTCCCAAACAATTCATGTGAGCAGATAGTTATTTAAAAACCTACTATGTGCAAACTATTATTTAAACTAATTCTTTTTGCGAACAAGATGTGAAACTGGGCTGTTTTTTATGCTGCTGAAGGAATGTAAATACTATCCTCCATCTATCATATACATTTTTTATATCCTGGAGCAAAGACCCAGTTATCCAGTTGTCACATCCTAGTTTGGACTCTGCTCGTCAGATTGATGCTTGGGGGGAGGGGGCTGCAGTACATTAGCCTTTCAGACCTCATCCCTTAGATGGTTTTATCCTGCATGCACAGCTCCGTCCCCTTGGGCTAATCTCTTACTCAAGAAATAAGGAATAATCTAGGGTGAAGCCATAGGTACTAAAGAGAACTTTAGTAACTCATTTAAGTTCCTGTAGCTTTTCTCCTGTAACTTGGGAGAAGTAGCATTTAGACACGGGGAGAATTTGCTTCTTAAGAATTATTTCTAGGGAGCTCATCCAATGAAGAGTTTCTTCCCAAAGATCATTAGCATTTATTTTCCTGCCGTTATTTTCTACTCAGGGTTTTTTTTTTTTTTAAGTCTTGATTAGAGGTCCCTGTCCCCTTCCTTCTAGGCCCAGGAATCCTTCTCCCAGAGGCTTTCTCCAGTTAGGTACCCTCTGGTTCCGTGGCTGCCCTCACTCACCGTCATTAGCCTCTGCTCATTAGGGACGTGCCCAGGTCTTGGCGTTTGGATTTATGCATGCACGATCTGTTATTCAGATTCCTCCCCTCCTTCCTGGGAACAGTCTGAATTTTCAAACCAGCATAAATTCATGAAAAATAATAGATGGCCGGGGGACGTGTGCAATGTGATGCTTTGGCTAATGTTCGACAAATTCTGGGATGTGGGAGATGCTAATTTTCCATCGGCTCAGTGAAAAGCTGTACTCTTCTTTAGCCCAGAGATATTTGCAATGAAGAACACCTCCGCAATGCATTCTCTCTCCCCACCCTTCCTCCCCAAGCACCCTGTGGCTCTGGCTGCCTTTTTCTTTCTATTTTTTCCCTCCATTAAAAAGCTCTTCCCCAGTGCCCAGCTCCTGCTCAGGGCCAACACCCTGGCAGGCAGGCAATCTCTTAGGACCTTGGGGAGAAAGAAAAAAAAAAGGAAAAGCTGTTTTAACTAAAATAGATCAGCTAGAAGATTTTTTTCCCCTGACATTGCTCCCTTCATGAAGTTATACCTCTCCTACACAGTGCCCAAGGGAATGAAAATGGGAGCCAGCAGGGAGTTCATATTTTAGTCATCTCTTGCCTGACTCCTAGGGATTATGGGGGGTGAGGGGAAACGCAAAGCTGATGGGAAGGTTGGTGAGCGGACTAACTGTACTGGAAACAATGCCGGACTGAGAGACGGGACACCTGGATTCTGTCTTGGTCTGTTTCATTATCTGTAAACTGCATACTTAGGTAGATTATTTCTAAAGTTTACAGCTGAAAAAGTCGAGAATTTGATGATGTGGCAGGAATGCCCGATTTGAAGTCAAATAGCCTTGGTCTGAATATTCACTCTGTTACTTCCTAGCAGTATGACCTTGGACAAGTCACATTGTCTTTCCCGGGATATCAGTCTCCTTATCTGGAAAATGAAGGTTCAGTCTCCAAGATGATTTCCAAGTTTCCTTTCAATTATGATTCTGAGATTGTTCACAAAGGAGTTATGAATATTTTACAAAATTTGCTGCCTATAATCAGTCATTCCTGTCCCCCCCCCCAAATGGCTGTGGACATATATACCAATTCAATCAATCAAGCTGGCCAGTATTTATTTTGCACTTAGGATGTTTCAGGCACTGTGCAAAGGACTGGGAATACAAAGAAAAGGAAAACAAAATGCCATCTCTCAGGGATTTTGCATTCTAATTGACACAATGAAGAGTGTTGGACCTGGAATCAGAAAAGAGGAGCTGGAAGCCTTTCTCAGGCACTGACTGGCTTTGTGACTCTGGGTTAGTCTTCCAGCTTTTCCATGCCTCCATTTCTTTATCTGTAAAATGAGGATTATAATAGCACCTACTTCCCAGAGTTGCTGTAAAGACCAAATGAGATAATATACACAAGGCTCTTTGCAAACCTTCAAACCCTATATAAACATTAGCTGTTATTATTATAATCAAAATGTATAAATCAGACCATACAAGATTAATAAAGTATAAATGGAAGGTAATTTGAGAAGAGATGACACTAAAAATTGGACAATGAGAAAAGGTCTACTTGAAAAGGTGACATGAATTATGTATTTAAAATTAATTTTTTTTCAAAAGGAGAGAAGAAGACTATGTGCCAGGCACTAAGTTCACTGAGAAAGGGAGAAGAATGCCCTAACAGCTATCAGACTCAGGATTGGGTGATAAATTTGGATTGAACAAACCCAAGTAATTGTGGTAAATGAGAAGTCTGAAAGTGGAATTGGGGAGCAAGGAATATTCTGACTCCTCCACTATAACCACTGAGTTGGGGGTATGGATAAAAGTGTAACTAGTACTGTCAGTGATTCATTGTTTTCAGAAGGCCACCAGGTCTTCCTGAGTGCCACAATACGGAAAAGGTGAGGAAGAAAGAATTTTAATCTGAAAGAAATTTTGTTAATTATGGAAAAGATATTACAAAGGGCACAAAGGAAAGGGCAAGAAGATCTGTAAAAAATCCACCACTACTCTCTTTACTTCCTCCTCTTGCTCATACCATTCCCCTTTAATTCACTTTTTATAACATTTTTTAAAAAAAAATCTTACTTTCAGGCTCTAAATCATTATTAAATATCATTTCCAAGGCAGAAAAGAGGTAATGGGTAGGCATCCTGGGTTAAGTGACTTGCCTAGGGTCACACAGCTAGGAAATATCTGAGACCATATTTGAGTCCAGGTCCTCCAGTCTCTAGGCCTGGCACTCCATCCACTGAGCTACTTAGTTGCCTCCCTTTAATATATTTTTAGCAAATATTTATTAATTGCCTACTATGGCATCTAGGTGCTGAGGATGGATACAAAGACTCAAAGTCCCTACTATTAAGAAGTTTATATTTTATTGATGGGGAAAAACACATGGAAAGAAGTAATAAATAATGGAAACTAAGCGAGGTGAGAGTAAAGAGTAGAGGGGACAGGAAAGGCTTCATAGACAAGGCAGCACCAGAGTTAACATTTTCAAAGAAGATAAGAACTTTGAAGGATGAAGTTAAGGAAGGAGTGCATTCCAGGCACTGCAGGGAAATAGCTCATGTGATTAAGAAGGTGAAAAACGAAGCTTTGATATTAGGAATGGCTATTATTATAGTTTGGTCATAATGTATTGCCTGTAAGTCATTTCATGGGAAATGTCTGGAAACCGTATTGTGGAAGAGAAAAATCTTAAATGTGAAGAGGTTTGTATTTTATATATAAGCAAGGGAAAGTCATGGAGACTTTTTAAACAGAAGAATGATATGGTCAGACTTTCGGCTAGAGAGATTATTATTTTTTAGTATGCATAAAAGAAAAATAAGATTAAGGAGAGACTTAGGAGCAAACCTGTTCAACATCAGTAATTATAATAAGAGCTGCAGTTGGATATGCCTAATAAGTAATTGTTCATTGATTAAATGAACAGTTAAAGGAAGCTTTTATAGAAGTAAAGGTGAGAGTTAATGAGAACCTGAACTAGGGCAGCAACTAGTATATATGTGAAGAGAGGGGATGAAAGTGCAAAATGATACTGGAGAGAGGTTCTATAAGACTTAGCAATTGAATAGATATGGCAGGGAAGTGAGGAAGAAGGAAGAGTCAAGGAGGCGATCTAGTATGTAAAGCTGTGTGAATGGAAAAGATGGTGATGCCTTCAATAGAGATAGGCAAGTATGCAGGAACACCACATTAAGGGAGAAAGATTTATTTAGGATTTGTTTCCATCTATCAGAATCTTATTCATCCTTTGAGGACCACTTCAAATCCCAACTTATAGGATCATAGATTTATGTCTGGAAGGGTTCTCTAAGCCCATCTAGTCCAATTCTTCCTTTTACAAATGAAGAAATTGATGCTTAGAAAGATTAAGTGGTCCATTCAGTGTCATACAACCAGTGTTTTAGAAGCAGAATTTGAACCTAAAGCTTCCAGACTCCAAAGGCAAAATTCTGCAACTCGGACACATTTTATGAAGTCCTTTTCTAATTACCAAAAATCATCTCTCCTAGAGAACATATTACTTGAACTACTCATATGGGATTTACCATTTATAGCATGGTATTGTAGTTGTAAGGTAGCTAGGTGGCAGAGTGGATAGAGTATCAGGCCTGGAGTCAGGACAACTCATCTCCCTGAGTTCAAATCTGGGCTCAGATGTGTGACCTAAGGCAATTCACTTAACTGTAAAATGAGCGAAGAAGGAAATGGCAAAGCATTCTGATAGCTATGCCAAGAAAACCCCAAATGAGAACATGAAGAGTCAGACATGACTAAAACCCTTGAACAACACTGTAAGTGTGGCCAAGCCTTTTACTTCAGCTAGAATATGAGCTCTTGGAAGGCAGGGACTGAGTCCTGCTATGTTTGACCTTTCCCCATCCGTTTACACTTCAGCAAACCTGTTCAACATTAGTAATTATAATAAGAGCTGTAGTTGGATATGCCTGATAAGTAATTGTTCATTGATTAAATGAATGAATAATGGTGTCTTTCAAAAGCTGTCCATTTTCTAATTTCTTCTAATTACATATCATTTTACCTTTGAACATTCATGATGCTGATTTTAGAACCGAATAAGAACATATAAGAAGCAATGTTGTATAGTAGATAGTGAGGTAGCTTGCCTCTCTCTGACACATATTAGCTAGTACACCCTGGGCAAATCATTTAATCTCTCAATGCCTCAGGCAACTCTCTAAGACTATAAATTGCAAAGAAGGTGTGTGGCTCTGTATTGTCCTCTCCTCTTTTCTCTCTACACTCTTGATGACCTCATCGGTTCTCTTGGCTTTAATTACCTCTCTGTATCAATCACTTATAACCATCATATGCCCTTGAACTTCAATTTGGCATCACCAATTATCTGTTGGACATATCAAACTGTATGTCCCAGAGACATCTCAAACTTGTGTCCAAAATAGAATTCATTATCTATCTTTCACCCTAATTCACTTCTCTTCTAAAATTCCCTATTTCTATTGAAGGCACTGCCATTTTCCCAGTCTCCCAAGTTTATAACCTAGGTGTTATTATCTCTGACTCCTCTCTTATTCACAAACATTCTCCCCTTGAAAATGATTGCATTGTCAAGTGTAATCTCACCCATCATGATGCCTTCCCTCTAGTTACACAACTACCACTTTAGATCATCTCTTACCTAGATTATTTCAACATTTTTCCCATTTGGTCTCTGTGCCTCTTTCCTCTTCAGTCCATCTTCCATTGTTACAGAAGGGATTTTCCTTAAGTATGGATGTGAACATTTCACTTCCCTACTCAGTATTCTCCAATGGCTCCCTATTACCTCTGGGAACTCCTCTGTTTTAAAGTCCTTTGCAGTCTTGCGCCAACCTATCTTTCCAGCTCAATTGTATATTCTAGCTCAACTTCTCCTCTCACACTGTGCAATATAGGCACACGTGATAGTATCACCTGTCTATGCTTTTGTATTGGCCATGCCTAACCTTAGATTCACCATTTTTGCCTTTGTCTCACAAGGTCCCTTCTTTCTTCAAGACAGATCAAGTGCTTCTTTCTACATGAAGCCTTTCATGATCTTCTCAACTGTTGTCAATGTTCTCCCTCTCAGATTATTGTGGGCTTAAATACTTTGTATTCATTTGCTTTTATTGTCTCTGTATTTCTTCCTGTATATGTTTATGTACCTTTTTGTCTCTTCTGTTAAATTCTAAGCTTGTCAAAAATTTCATTCTAAATTTATAGCCCTAGTACCAAACATATAAGTTGGCAGTTAATAAATACTTATTGATATATTGATTAATTGTAGTGATTTTTTCACTACAATCACAGTAGGAATTCCTCATACAAGAGATATCGTACTTAGAAAAAATAGAATCATACATTTAAAAATATATCTGAGGGAGGTTCCAGGTTAAGATGGCGGCAGAGTAAGAAGCAGCTCTTAACCTCTCTTGACCAAAACACACAAAACTCCTCAAGGGGACATAAAAACAAGTCCAGACAAGCGGAGGAACCCCACAACAGGGCACAGCATGGAAGGTACGTGGAATCAAGGCATTTCCATGCTATAAAGGGGTGAAACAGATCTCACTAAATCACAGGCTGAGCAACCACCCCACCCCCACCCCCTCCACACACAACACCTATAGCGCCGAAGCCAGCTAAAAAGAAATAGAGCAAGTTTGGGGCACCCATCGAGTCATTGGCAGCTCCGGGGCCTGTTCCTGAGAGCAACAAGATTTAGGACCCCAAAAAGCTAACGAATGCACACAAAATTTGAGCCCGGGAGCAGGATGTAGAGTACGGACTCAGAGAACAGGCACGGGCGGAGGCGTGGGTGGAGGCAGACACAGCCACAAGCTAAAGCTCTGAAACCCTGAGTGGGGAACCAGTGCAGACTGTATATGACTGGGGAAGCAGCGCCCTGAGACTTGTAAAGAAACCTCTGGCAGAGGATCAAGGAAGGGGGTCTACCAGGGGGCTTGACCGCGGACAGACCCTGAGCGCGAGGCAGAAAGGCAAGAGAGCTGGGCCTGCAACCACGGATCAACTGCCCATCAAAATTGACTATATATTTCCAGGGGAAGTATGGGCATTCAACAAAATTGAAGAATTCCAGGTATTTGCACAGAAAAGACCAGGGCTAAATGGAAAGTTTGATATCCAATCACAAAAATCGAGAGAAACATGAAAAGGTAAATAAGATACAGAGGGGAAAGAAAGAAAACTTATAATTTTTAAATTTGCCTTTTTAAGGGCCTCAGTGAGATCTAATTATATGTATTCCTATGTAGAGAAATGTTATGTATAATTCTCTGTAGTGAACACTATTCACTAATATAATATTCACTATTATAGTAAACAGAAGAATAATTCACAGGGTGAGGGTGGAACACTAAATAATCTAAGATGACATGGAGGATGGGAAAGAGGGGGTGAATAGCAGGGGACACCAAGAGAAACTTGAGTGAATAAGAAAATAGGATATTCTATTACACACAAAGAGGGCATGGGAGGGAGAGGGGACAAATACTATTATAAGAAGGAGAGGAAGAGAGCATTAAGAGGTAATAATCAAACCTTACTCTCAGTGTAATCAACCCGGAGAGGGAAGAGTAGCTATACTATCCATTGGGACATAAAACTCTTATCTAACCCTTCTGAGAAAGTTAGAAGGGATAAACCAAGAGGAGCAGGGGAGTGGGGAGGTCAAAAAAAGGGAGGGGAGAAGAGGTAGGGAATTCATAAGGCCTTTAACAACAAAAAGAGGGGGAAAAATAAGGGAGGGGGGAGAAAGGGAAGTTAATCAAGGGAGGGGATAAGGGATAGCGGCTCAATAGCAAACCACTGATTTAAAAGGAAAAAGAATAAGGAAAAAGGGGGTAGGAAGAGGGAAGGATTTGAAAATGTCAGCAAATGCACAACTGATGATTATAACTCTGAATGTGAATGGGATGAACTCGCTCATAAAACGGAAGCAAATAGCAGAGTGGATTAGAAACCAAAATCCCACCATACGTTGTCTACAAGAAACACATATGAGGCGGGTGGACATACACAAGTTTAAGGTTCAGGGTTTGAGCAAAATCTTTTGGGCGTCAAATGAGAAAAAGAAGGCAGGAGTGGCTATTATGATTTCTGACAAAACCAAAGTAAAAATAGATATGATTAAAAAAGACAGGGAAGGTCATTACATCCTGATTAAAGGCAGTATAAACAATGAGGAAATAACACTGCTCAATATGTATGCACCAATTGGCATAGCACCCAAATTCATAAAGGAGAAACTGGCAGAGCTCAAGAAGGAAATAGATAGTAAAACCATACTAGTGGGAGATCTAAATATTCCTCTTTCAGATCTAGATAAATCAAACCAAAAAATAAATAAGAAAGAGGTAAGAGAGGTGAATGAAGTCCTAGAAAAATTAGATTTAGTTGATATGTAGAGAAAAATAAATAGGGACAAAAAGGAATACACCTTCTTTTCAGCTGCACATGGCACATTCACAAAGATTGACCATGTTATAGGGCATAGAATCATTGCAAACAAATGCAAAAGAGCAGAAATAATAAATGTAACCTTCTCAGATCATAATGCAATAAAAATAATAATTAGTAAGGGCACGTGGACAGGAAAATCAAAAACTAATTGGAAATTAAATAACATGATTCTTCAAAACCAATTTGTCAAAGAAGGAATCATAGAAACAATCAACAATTTCATTGAAGAAAATGACAACGATGAGACATCCTACCAAACTATGTGGGATGCGGCCAAGGCAATACTCAGGGGGAAATTTATATCCTTGAGTGCATATATTAACAAATCAAGGAGGGCAGAGATCAATGAATTGGGCATGCAACTCAAAAAATTAGAAAGCGAGCAAATTAAAAATCCCCAGATGAAAACTAAATTAGAAATACTAAAAACCAAGGAAGAAATTAATAAAATCGAAAGTAAAAGAACTATTGAATTAATAAATAAGACTAGAAACTGGTACTTTGAAAAAACAGATAAAATAGACAAAGTACTGGTCAATCTAATAAAAAAAAGGAAAGAAGAAAACCAAATTGATAGTATCAAAGATGAAAAGGGAGACCTCACCTCTAATGAAGGGGAAATTAAGGCAATCATTAAAAACTATTTTGCCCAATTATATGGCAATAAATATAACAATTTAGGAGATATGGATGAATATTTACAAAAATATAAACTGCCTAGATTAACAGCAGAAGAAATAGAATACCTAAATAATCCCATATCAG